>NC_057800.1:179317257-179617257 GCF_018294505.1 Triticum aestivum
GATCGGCTTTAGTTAGCAGCAGTAGTGAAGGAATCGCTCGATCGGGTTCAGTTAATAGCCATCGATCGATCGCTCGGGTTCAGTAACGCGTATCCTGCAGTGCAATCGCTCGGGTTCAGTTAGAGCCCAACGCCTCGCTCGGGTTCAGTTAGAGCCAACGCCTCGCACAAACGCGCGTACGTGTACGAGAGAAACACGCATCGCTCGGCCCCCGACCTCCCACCGTAACCGGGAACTCCCCAAATTTTTCCTCCCCCTCGCTTCTACCACGGTTTTTTCCGTCATGGACGGCCCAAAGAATGTCATGCAGCTGCGTCTCTGGCCCGCCCAGGACGAAAAGCCAATTTTATGTCATGATTTTTTGTCATAGAAGTAGGAGCCCACCACATCTATGATGATACCGGGTTTTTTCACAATTATCGTCATAGAAGTGTCATATGTATGACAGAAAAAAATTTCGTTCGGCCCAAAATGTCACGGATGTGTCTTTTTTTTGTAGTGCTTATCGTTGCACATCCCCTAGAACTTTTTGTAGTTGTTAGGTCAAGTATATTTCTTAGTTTTCTTGCAGGTTGCACATTGGTAGTCTGCAGTTGTCATTATGAGCTTTCATAGTTGCACAAGAATATCATATTAGTTGGCATCATCCATTTTATGTTTATATAGTTTTAGCAAAGCAGTTGGCCCTCCTCTTTTTTTGCTATATTGATCCAAATGATCATTCCTAGTTGTTTTTTCAGTCCAGCTTCTTGTATTGTGTTTAATGTTTTTATTTTCTCATCAACAAGGCAACAGTGAAGGAATTGAGGTGGGTGCAGGGGAAGATGTGGAGTGACCATCACAAGCGGGCAGGATAAGGGCATCACCAGGGTGATTTGCGAAGTTCAACAACTCTCTATCCACACCGCAGAAGTCTGAGTTAGTTTCGAGGTTGTTTGGGGGCCTCTTGAACTTATCAGAGACACTTCCAGCGGACCTCAGTAAATTCCTGGTGCAGTCCTACCAGCCAGAGAGCTCTGAAATGGTGTTCCTAGGCAGGGGAAGGATCCGTGTCGATGCTGGCAGTGTTCACAAGGTATTTGATCTCCCAAATAGGGGTCAAAAAGTCAGATATGTAGTTGACAAGGATGCAACTAGGAAATTCAAAGAGGCTTTCAAAATAACGGGAAATTCTCATCCCTAGATTAGTATATGGTGCAAGATGATTAAGGATATGGCGGGAAAAACGGATGGCACATTCTTTATGGCCTGACTTGTGGTTGCATTCAGCACTTTTCTAGCACCAACTGTTGGGGAACGCAGTAATTTCAAAAAAATTCCTACGCACACGCAAGATCCATATAGGTGATGCATAGCAACGAGAGGGGAAGAGTGTTGTGCACGTACCCTCGTAGACTGTAAGCGAAAGCGTTATGACAACACTATCGATGTAGTCATACGTATTCATGATCCAACCGATCAGAGCACCAAAGGCACACCACCTCTGTGATCTGCACACATTCAGCTCGGTGACGTCCCACGAACTCTAGATCTAGCTGAGTATCAGGGGAGAGCTTCGTTAGCTCGACGTCGTCATGACGGTGATGATGAAGTTACCGACGTAGGGCTTCGCCTAAGTACTACAACGATATAACCGAGGTGGATATCTGTGGACGGGGTCACTGCACATGGCTAAACAATCAACTTGTGTGTTCTAGGGTGCCCCCCGCCCACGTATATAAAGGAGGGAGGGGGAGGCCGGCCGGCCCACTCTAGGCGCGCCAAGGGGGTAGGAGTCCTCCTCCTAGTAGGAGTAGGACTCCCCCCTTTCCTAGTCCCACTAGGAATAGAAGGGGGAGGGAGAAGGAGAAAGGAAAGGCCCCCCCCCCACAATTTGGATTGGGCTTGGGGGGCGCCCCCTCCTAGGCTGCCTTCTCTTTTATCCCACTAAGGCCCATTAAGGCCCATATACTCCCCGGGGGGGTTCCTGTAACCCCCCGGTACTCCGGTAAATGCCCAAAGTAACTTGCAGCCATTCCGATGTCCAAACATAGCCTTCCAATATATCAATCTTTATTTCTTGACCATTCCGAGACTCCTCGTCATGTTCGTGATCATATCCGGGATTCCGAACTACCTTCGGTACATCAAAACACATAAACTCATAATACTGATTGTCATCGAACGCTAAGCGTGTGGACCCTACGGGTTCGAGAACTATGTAGACATGACCGAGACTCATCTCCGGTCAATAACCAATAGCGGAACCTGGATGCTCATATTGGTTCCTACATATTCTACGAAGATCTTTATCGGTCAAACCGCATAACAACATACGTTGTTCCCTTTGTCATCAGTATGTTACTTGCCCGAGATTCGATCGTCGGTATATTAATACCTAGTTCAATCTCGTTATAGGCAAGTCTCTTTACTCGTTTCGTAATGCATCATCCCGTAACTAACGCATTAGTCACATTGCTTGCAAGGCTTATAGTGATGTACATTACCGAGAGGGCCCATAGATACCTCTCCGACAATCAGAGTGACAAATCCTAATCTCGATCTATGCCAACTCAACAAACACCATCGGAGACACCTGTAGAGCATATTTATAGTCACCCAGTTACGTTGTGACGTTTGATAGCACACTAAGTGTTCCTCCGGTATTCGAGAGTTGCGTAATCTCATAGTCATAGGAACATGTATAAGTTACGGAGAAAGCAATAGCAGTAAACTAAACGATCAAAGTGATAAGCTAACGGATGGGTCAAGTCAATCACATCATTCTCTAATGATGTGATCCCGTTCATCAAATGACAACTCTTTGTCCATGGCTAGGAAACTTAACCATCTTTGATTAATGAGCTAGTCAAGAAGATGCATACTAGTGACACTCTGTTTGTCTATGTATTCACACATGTACTAAGTATCCAGTTAATACAATTCTAGCATGAATAATAAACATTTATCATGATATAAGGAAATATAAATAACAACTTTATTATTGCCTCTAGGGCTTATTTCCTTCAGTCTCCCACTTGCACTAGAGTCAATAATCTAGATTACATTGTAATGATTCTAACACGCATGGAGTCTTGGTGCTGACCATGTTTTGCTCGTGAGAGAGGCTTATTCAACGGGCCTACAACATTCAGATCCGTATGTATCTTGAAAATCTCTATGTCTCCCTCCTTGCCTTGATCGCGGATGGAATTGAAGCGTCTCTTGATGTGCTTGGTTCTCTCGTGAAATCTGGATTCCTTTGCCAAGGCAATTGCACTAGTATTGTCACAAAAAAAATTCATTGGACCCGATGCACTAGGTATGACACCTAGATCGGATATGAACTCCTTCATCCAGACTCCTTCATTTGCTGCTTCCGAAGCAGCTATGTACTCCGCTTCACACGTAGATCCCGCCACGACGCTCTGCTTGGAACTGTACCAACTGACAGCTCCACCATTCAATAAAAATATGTATCCGGTTTGTGACTTAGAGTCATCCAGATCAGTGTCAAAGCTTGCATCTACGTAACTGTTTACAACGAGCTCTTTGTCACCTCCATAAACGAGAAACATATCCTTAGTCCTTTTCTGGTATTTCAGGATGTTCTTGACCGCTTTCCAGTGATCCACTCCTGGATTACTTTGGTACCTCCCTGCTAAATTAATAGCAAGGCACACATCAGGTCTGGTACACAGCATTGCATACATGATAGAACCTATGGTTGAATCATAGGGAATGACTTCCATTTTCTCTCTATCTTCTGTAGTGGTCAGGCATTGAGTCTGACTCAACTTCACACCTTGTAACACAGGCAAGAACCATTTCTTTGCTTGATCCATTTTGAACTTCTTCAAAACTTTATCAAGGTATGTGCTTTGTGAAAGTCCAGTTAAGCGTCTTGATCAATCTCTATAGATCTTGATGCCCGATATATAAGCAGCTTCACCGAGGTCTTTCATTCAAAAATTCTTATTTAAGTATCCTTTTATGCTATTCAGAAATTCAGTATAATTTCCGATCAACAATATGTCATCTACATATAATATCAGAAATGCTACACGGCTCCCACTCACTTTCTTGTAAATACAGGCTTCTCCAAAAGTCTGTATAAAACCATATGCTTTTATCACACTATCAAAGCGTATATTCCAACTCTGAGAGGCTTGCACCAGTCCATAAATGGATCGTTGGAGCTTGCACACTTTGTTAGCACCTTTTGGATCGACAAAACCTTCTGGTTGCATCATATACAACTCTTATTTAAGATATCCATTAAGGAATGCAGTTTTGACATCCATTTGCCAAATTTCATAATCGTAAAATTCGGCAATTGCTAACATGATTTGGACGGACTGAAGCATCGCTACGAGTGAGAAGGTCTCATCGTAGTCAACTCCTTGAACTTGTCAAAAACCTGTCACAACAAGTCGAGATTTGTAGACAGTAACATTACCGTCAACGTTAGTCTTCTTCCTTAAGATCCATTTATTCTCTATGGCTTGCCGATTATCGGGCAAATCAACCAAAGTCCACACTTTATTCTCATACATGGATCCCATCTCAGATTTCATGGCCTCAAGCCATTTTGCGAAATCTGGGCTCATCATCGCTTCCTCATAGTTCGTAGGTTCGTCATGGTCAAGTGACATGACCTCTAGAACAGGATTACCGTACCACTCTGGTGCGGATCTTACTCTGGTAGACCTACGAGGTTTGGTGGTAACTTGATCAGAAGTTTCATGATCATCATCATTAGCTTCCTCACTTACTGGTGTAGGAATCACTGGAACTGGTTTTTGTGATGAACTACTTTCCAATAAGGGAGCGGGTACAGTTACCTCATCAAGTTCTACTTTCCTCCCACTCAATTCTTTCGAGAGAAACTCCTTCTCTAGACAGGATCCATTCTTTGTAACGAATATTTTGCCTTCGGATATGTGATAGAAGGTGTACCCAACAGTCTCGTTTGGGTATCCTATGAAGACACATTTCTCCGATTTGGGTTTGACCTTATCAGGTTGAAGCTTTTTCACATAAGCATCGCAGCCCCAAACTTTAAGAAATGACAACTTGGGTTTCTTGCCAAACCATAGTTCATAAGGTGTCGTCTCGACGAATTTCGATGGTCCCGTATTTAACGTGAATGCAGCCGTCTCTAAAGAATAACCCCAAAATGATAGCGGTAAATCAGTGAGAGACAACATAGATAGCACCATATCTAATAAAGTGCGGCTACGATGTTCAGACACACCATTACGCTATGGTGTTCCAGGTGGCGTGAGTTGCGAAACTATTCCACATTGTTTCAAATGAAGACCAAACTCGTAACTCAAATATTCCCCTCCACGATCAGATCATAGAAACTTAATTTTCTTGTTATGATGATTTTCCACTTCACTCTGAATGAACTTTTCAAATGTTTCAGACTAATGTTTCATCAAGTAGATATATCCATATCTGCTCAAATCATCTGTGAAGTTAAGAAAATAACGATACCCCCCATGAGCATCAACACTCATCGGACTGCATACATTAGTATGTATTATTTCCAACAAGTCTATTGCTCGCTCCATTGTTCTGGAGAACGGAGTCTTAGTCATCTTGCCCATGAGGCATGGTTCGCAAGCATAAAGTGATTCATAATCAAGTGATTCCAAAAGTCCGCCAGCATGGAGTTTCTTCATGCATTTTACACCAATATGACCTAAACAGCAGTGCCACAAATAAGTTGCACTATCATTACTAAACGTATATCTTTTGGCTTCAATACTATGAATATGTGTATCACTACTATCAAGATTTAGTAAAACTAGACCACTCAGCAAGGGTGCATGACCATAAAAGATATTACTCATATAAATAGAACAACCATTATTCTCTGATTTAAATGAATAACCGTTTCGCATTAAACAAGATCCAGATATAATGTTCATGCTCAACGCTGGCACCAAATAACAATTATTTGGGTCTAAAACTAATCCCGAAGGTAGATGTAGAGGTAGCGTGCCGACGGCGATCACATCGACTTTGGAACCATTTCCCACGCGCATCATCACCTCATCCTTAGCCAATCTTCGCTTAATCCGTAGACCCTGTTTCGAGTTGCAAATATTAGCAACAAAACCAGTATCAAATACCCAGGCACTACTGCGAGCATTAGTAAGGTACACATCAATAACATGTATATCGAATATACCTTTCACTTTGCCATCCTTCTTCTCTGCCAACTACTTGGGGCAGTTCCGCTTCCAGTGACCAGTCCCTTTGCAGTAGAAGCACTCAGTCTCAAGCTTAGGTCCAGACTTGGGCTTCTTCACTTGAGCAGCAACTTGCTTGCCATTCTTCTTGAAGTTCCCCTTCTTCCCTTTACCCTTTTTCTTGAAATTGGTGGTCTTGTTGACCATCAACACTTGATGCTCCTTCTTGATTTCTACCTCCGCAGCCTTTAGCATTGCGAAGAGCTCGGGAATCGTCTTATCCATCCCTTGCATATTATAGTTCATCACGAAGCTCTTGTAGCTTGGTGGAAGTGATTGAAGAACTCTGTCAATGACAATATCATTAGGAAGATTAACTCCCAGCTGAGTCAAGTGGTTGTGGTACCCAGACATTCTAAGTATATGTTCACTGACAGAACTTTTCTCCTCCATTTTGCAGCTATAGAACTTATTGGAGACTTCATATCTTCAATCTGGGCATTTGCTTGAAATATTAACTTCAACTCATGGAACATCTCATATGCTCCATGACATTCAAAACATAGTTGAAGTCCCGGTTCTAGGCCGTAAAGCATGGCACACTGAACTATCGAGTAGTCATCAGCTTTGCTCTGCCAGACGTTCAAAACATCTAGTGTTGCTCCTGCAGTAGATTTGTCACCTAGCAGTGCTTCCAAGACGTAATTCTTCTGTGCGGCAATGAGGGTAATCCTCAAGTTACAGACCCAGTCCATGTAATTGCTACCATCACCTTTCAACTTAGCTTTCTCTAGGAACGCATTAAAATTCAACGGAACAACAGCACGGGCCATCTATCTACAACAACATAGACATGCAAAATACTATCAGGCACTAAGTTCATGATAAATTAAAGTTCAATTAATCATATTACTTAAGAACTCCCACTTAGATAGACATCCCTCTAGTCATCTAAGTGATCACGTGATCCATATCAACTAAACCATGTCCGACCATCACATGAGATGGAGTAGTTTTCAATGGTGAACATCACTATGTTGATCATATCTACTATATGATTCATGCTCGACCTTTCGGTCTCAGTGTTCCGAGGCTGTTGGGGATATTACTATTGGATGTAAACCGGCCAGGAGTAGCTGGATTAGCTTTATGAAGATTAGAAGCCCATGAAGATGTAAGAATGATGGCGCTTTATGTAGGCCCAAGGCCCAGAGGTGAGTTAAGGCCTGTAGATGTAAACCGACCTAATTATGTAACTTGCATTGTAAGATAGGAAGTGTAAAGACCGAACCAGACACGTTTATGATCCGGCTTCGGGACTCTGTAAACCGGCGGGCGTCAACCTATGCATATAAAGGGACGACCCGACAGCGGTTTAGGGATGACAGACAATAACTCGAGAGCCAGACAAAGCGGATTCGCTCCGTGGTCTTTGAAACCCTAGTAATACCAATCACAACTAGACGTAGGCTTTTACCTTCATCGAAGGGGCCGAACTAGTATAAACTCCCCGTGTCCCCTTGTCCGGTTTAACCCCTTTAAGCTAACCCGTTGTGATGGCTCCACAACTAAGTCCTTTCACGAGGACATCTGCCGTGACAAACCCACGACAGTTGGCGCCCACCATGGGGCTATCGCATGATGGTTTCGAGTTCTTAAAGGGCAGCTTTGATGGACTCAAGGGATACGCTGTGGGCCGGATGACAAAGAGTCGTCGCGGCAAGCTCTACATTAACAACGCAGGATGGGGCCCCGAGGCCGATTCAATCGAATACGGGTACCGGGTCCCCTTTGGTGGGATTCACGTCTTCATTGGCAAGATTGGCGAACCGGGCCCTGAGCCAGACACCTGCACCGACATCATCGAGACGGCTCAGCGTGCAAGCCCTCCCCCGGTTCAGCCCGTGGTGAAGCATGTTTTCGTAGGTGTCATCCATGGAGCAGAATACGAGGACGGACCAGCATCCGATGGAGAAACTGTTGTCTGTTCCGACGAGAGTCTTCTGGAGAGACCGAATCGCTCTATCAGTTGCAGGATGGCTGGATTAGTGGAGGTTCCGAGGGCAACAGTATTCCGGACTCTCCTGATCTGCCAAACCGGGCCGCTATCTTCATGGCCGGTACACAGTCAGCACCTCACTCATCAGCCACCGCAGCAATACTCTCCGGTTCAACAAGGGCCACGCCAGCGGGGGCGGGAAGCTCTGCGCCGCCTCCGGCTGAAGTCCTGTCTGACTTGTTCGACACTTTGGCAACATTGATGGCCACAGAGGTGGATGCGGCAGCCTGGGATCAGCACAACGCGGAGATTGCAAAGGTGAAAGATCAGATAGCTCAGGCTAAAGCGGACCTAGCGGCAGAGAACGTTAGGATGGCTACAGAACGGGCCGAGTTGGAAGCTCAGGCCTACCGGATTAGGCTGGATCAGAACGCTTCTGAAGAAGTCATGAGAAGAAGATACCGGTCACATCTCCCGTCGGGTTATGAGCCACGAAATATCTTCAATACGCCAGGAGCAGGAACTAGTAACCAGCCAATATTAAACCGGACGAAAGCGCCAGGAACAGGAGCGCCGGTTCAGCCGCGCGTGATGGACCCGCCTCGTCAGAACAACATTGTGCCACAGTATGTTCCAACACCTCCCGGCCTTTACTCCAACCCGTTGGACAACATTGTGGCCGCCGCTTCACAATTGGCAGCCCTCCCGACCGACGGCGAATCACTAGTTGCAATTGAGGCACGACGGGCCAGAGATCTCCTTCAAATAGCTCTAAACCTACAGCAGGCATATTCACATAGCCGCGAGAGGATTCATTCCACCCCCCCGTCCAAGCCGGAGCTACAGCAGGCATGTTGAGGATGAATCGGTCATATCAAGTAGTGCACGTCACCGTAATCCGCCGCGAGGGCACAACCCGGCAGGGGGAGGTGCTAATGCGCAGGATGTGGTAGACCATGGTCGCGCGCGTCGAGAGGCCGAGTTAGCAGCTCTGCACGGAGCCCGTCAACCTACTCCGGTTGACCCTACCGCTTCAGTGGAGCCAGGTGTGGTATTCAGTTCCTTAGGGGTGCCGTGTCTTACCCCCGCTTTGCGTAATGTGAGATTGCCCAAGGATTTCAAAGGACCTTGTTGGGGATATTACTACTGAAGGTAAACCGGCCTTATGTAGCCGGGTTGACTCTTTGAAGATTAGAAGCCCAGGAAGATGCAAGGATGATGGCGCTTCATGAAGGCCCAAGGCCCAAAGGCGGGTTAAAGCCTGTAAATGTAAATCGACCTAGTCATGTAACTTGTATTATAAGATAGGAAGAATAGAGATCGAACCGGATATGTTTATGATTCGGCTTTGGGACTCTATAGCTCGGCGGGCGTCAACCTATGTATATAAAGGGACGACCTGGCTGCGGTGTAGGGACAGACAACAACTCGAGAGCCAGACAAAGCGGATTCGCACCCTGGCCTTGGAAACCCTAGCAATACCAATCACACAACTAGACGTAGGCTTTTACCTTCCTCGAAGGGGCTGAACTAGTATAAAACTCCCTGTGTCCCCTTGTCTGGTTTAACCCCTTTAAGCTAACCCGTAGCGATGGCTCCACGACTAAGTCCTTTCACAAGGACATCTGTCGTGACAAACCCACGACAGTTGGCGCCCACCGTGGGGCTATCGCATGATGGTTTTGAGTTCTTGAAGGGCAGCTTTGATGGACTTAAGGGATACGCTGTGGGCCGAATGACGAAGAGTCGTCGCGGCAAGCTCTACATCGACAACGCAGGATGGGGTCCCGAGGCCGATTCAATCAAATACGGGTACCGGGTCCCCTTTGGTGGGATTCATGTCTTCATCGGCAAGATCGGCGAACCGGCCCCTGAGCTGGACATCTGCACCGACATCATCGAAACGGCTCGGCGTGCAAGTTCTTCACCGGTTCAGCCCGAGGCAAGGCATGTTTTCGTAGGTGTCATCCATGGATCGAGGTACGAGGACGGGCCGGTGTCCGATGGAGAGACCATGGTCTGTTCTGATGACGAGTCTTCTAGAGAGACCGAATCACTTTACCAGTTGCAGGACGGCCGGATTGATGGAGCATCCGAGGGCAACATCATTCCGGATTCCCCTGATCTGCCAAACCGGGCCGCCATCTTCATGGTCGGCACACAATCTTCATGGTCGGCACACAATCAGCGCCTCATTCATCTACCGCCGCAGCAATGCTCTCCGGTTCAACAACGGCCACACCAGCAGGGGTAGGAAGCTCAGCACCGCCTCCAGCCCAAGTCCTGTCTGATTTGTACGACGCTTTGGCAATGTTGATGGCCGCAGAGGTGGATGCAGCAGCCAGGGATCAGCACAATGTGGAGATTGCAAAGGTAAAAAATCAGATAGCCCAGGCTAAAGCAGACCTGGCGACATAGAATACTAGGATGGCTACAGAGCGGGCTGAATTGGAAGCACAGGCCTATCGGATTAGGCTGGATCAGAATGCTTCAGAGGAAGTCATGAGAAGAAGGTACCGATCGCGTCTCCTGTCGGTGTATGAGACCTAGAATCTTTTCAACACACCAGGAGCAGGAGCTGGTAACCAACCCATACTAAACCGGGCGGAGGCACCAGGAACAGGAGCGCCGGTTCAACCACGCACGATGGACCCGCCTTGCCAGAACAACGTTGTGCCACAGTATGAACCAACACCTCCCGGGAATTATTCCAACCCATTGGATAATATTGTGGCCGCCGCTTCACACCTAGCGGCCCTCCCAACCGATGGCGAGTCACCAATGGCGGTGGAAGCACGTCGGGCCAGAGATCTCCTTCAAACAGCGCTAAATCAACAGCAGGCATATTCACACAGTCGTGAGAGGATTCATTCCACTCCCCGTCCCAGCCAGAGCTATAGCAGACACGTGGAGGACGAACCGGCTGTGTCTAGTAGTGCACGACGCCAAAATTCACCACAAGGAAACAACCCGGCAGGGGGAGGCGCTAATGCGGAGGATGTTGTGGACCATGGCCGCGGACGTCGGGAGGCCGAGTTGGCAGCTCGACACGGAGCACGGCAACATACTCCGGTTCACCCTACGGCCTCAGTAGAGCCAGGTGTGGTGTTCAGTTCCTTAGGGGTGCCGTGTCTTACCCCCGCTTTGCATAATGTGAGACTGCCCAAGGATTTCAAGGGACCTCATAAGGTACCAAATTACACCGCCAATTTGCAACCAGAGGCTGGGTGGAGAGCTATGAGATGGCAATGGAGATGTTAGATGTGGATGAAGCAGTGTGTGCTAAATATTTCACCATGGTGTTGGAAGGAACAACTCGCACTTGGTTGAAGAGCCTACCAACCAACTCTGTCGGATCGTGGGCTGAGTTAAAGCACCGGTTTATCCAGAACTTCAAAGATACTTGTAAGCAGCCAATGTCAATCGTGGATCTGGTCGCTTGTGTCCAAGAGGAAGGGGAGTCCATGACCCATTGGGTCAAACGGGTCTGAGCGATTTTGCATTCATCAGATCGTATCAATGCAGACACTGCAGTGCTAACATTAGAGGGTAATTGCCATTTCTTACCACTCAAACAGAAGTTGGGAAGCCTCAAACGTCACTGCAATGATATGTCAATGCTCATGGCCGCTTTGGTTAAATACGCTGATTTAGATAATACCAAGGACCCGGGCTCAGAGGGGGATAAACCGGGGAAAGGCAAGAAGAACGACAATGCCAAGGGTCAGCAGCATAATCCGGTAGGCCATGGAAACGGTGGTAAGCGCAAGGTCGACAGCAGCTTGGACATTGTTGCTAACACCAATGCACAGGAGAATGGCCAGCGCCGTAAAGGCAAGCAGCCCCAGAGGGGCGGAGGTTCAGGCCCTAATTTGGAGCGCCTGTTAAATCGGCCCTGTCCAAAGCATGGATCAAAGGAGAAGTAGGAATCACATCTTTGGAAGGATTGTTATATCATGTGGGATTTCAAGAATTCCAATATGTTCCAGTATGATAATGGCCCGCCCGGCGGTTCAGGAGGAGGTTTCCATGGGCCGGGTTACGGAGGTGGTGGTTCCGGTTTAGGATTTCAAGGCAACCAAACCGGACATATCAATCAAGGGCACCAAGGTAACCAGGGAGGTTACAACCATCAGGGGAATCAGCAGCAGTAGCAGTCAGGTTATCAGAGCAATCCCAAGCAGCTAAATAGCTGGCAGTATCATGTCTTCACTACTAGTTTGTGTAAGCGGGATCAGAAGCTTCACAAAAGGGCAGTAAACTCTGTTGAACCGGCAGTACCTCAATATTTATGCTGGTCTGAGCAACCTATTTTGTGGAGTAGAGAGGATCACCCACCCTGGGTTGATAATCCAGGTCACTTGGCCCTGGTGGTAGCCCCTCAAGTTGGGGGATACAAGTTTACCAAAGTACTCATGGAGGGGGGAAGTAGTATCAACATTTTATATTATGATACATTCTGTCATATGGGGTTGACAGATAAGAATCTTAAACCGTCAAATACGGTCTTTCATGGTGTGGTGCCTGGTAAGTCTGCATATCCTGTTGGCAAGATAGCCTTGGAGGTAGCTTTTGGAGATGACTATGATTTGAGGTCAGAAACATTGACATTTGAGGTGGTAAAGATCAAAAGTCCGTACCACGCCTTGTTTGGGCGGCCGGCCTATGCTAAATTCATGGCGAGGCCGTGTTATGTTTATCTACTGCTTAAAATGCTAGGTCATAAGGGGACTATCACACTACATGGAAGCAGAAAGATTGCTTTGGAGTGTGAGGAAGGTGATGCGGCTTATGCTGAGTCAGTTTGTGCCACGGAGGAATTGAAATTCTATAAGGAGCAAGTTGATCCGGCAGACATGACCTCTTTGAAAAAGCCGACTACGGAACATGATCCAGCGCTAAAGTTCAAATCGGCTATAGATACTAAGATGGTTGACTTTGTTCCTGGCGATTCATCCAAACAGTTCAGTATCAGCGCTAACCTGGATCCCAAATAGGAAAGCACGCTCATCGAGTTCATCCGTGAGAATCGGGACATCTTTGCATGGAAACCTTCTGACATGCCAGGTGTACCGAGGGAACTCGCTGAGCACACACTCAACATTGATCCTAAGTTTAAACCGGTCCGACAGTTCCTCCGCCGCTTCAATGAGGAAAGACGTAAGGCTATCGGTGAAGAGGTAGCCCGTCTATTGGCCACAGGGTTTATTGTAGAGGTTTTTCATCCAGAGTGGTTGGCTAATCTGGTGCTGGTTCTTAAGAAAAACGACACTTGGCGCATGTGTGTGGATTACACAGATTTAAACAAGGCTTGCCCTGCAGACCCCTTGCTCTCCCTCGCATTGATCAAATAATTGATGCTACGGCATGTTGTGACCGTTTGTGTTTTCTGGATGCTTACTCTGGTTATCATCAGATCAAAATGGCGGTTAAGGACCAGGAGAATACAACTTTCATAACTCCCTTTGGAGCCTTCTACTATGTTTCCATGCCTTTTGGACTCAAGAGTGCCCAGGCAACTTACCAGCAATGTGTTCAGAATTGCCTTCATAAACAAATTGGGCGCAATGTTCATGCATATGTGGATGATATTGTGGTAAAGTCCATAAAGGAGGAGACATTGATAGATGATTTAAGAGAAACCTTTGACAATCTCCGGATTTACAAGATGATGCTCAATCCAGAGAAGTGTGTCTTTGGTGTCTCGGCAGGCAAGCTCTTGGGTTTTCTGGTGTCAAACAGAGGCATTGAGGCTAATTTGGAAAAGATTGCAGCAATTACATCCTTGGCTAAACCGGCGTGTATCAACGATGTTCAACGCCCGGCCAGCTGGATTACAGCCTTGAGCCGGTTTATCAGTCGCCTTGGAGAGAAGGCCATCCCCTTATATCAGATGCTCAAGAAAACAGATAACTTTGTCTAGAGCGAGGCAGTTGATAAAGCGTTTGAGGATCTGAAGAGGCAGCTAGCTGAACCGCCCGTGCTTGCAGCGTCGATCGATAAAGAGCCATTATTATTATATGTGGCTGCTAATGCCCGGGCTGTTAGCGTAGCCATTGTGGTAGAGCGCAAGGAGCTTGGAAAGGAATATCCGGTTCAGCGGCTGGTTTATTATATCAGCGAGGTGCTCATTGAGTCAAAGCAGAGGTATCCACATTGGCAAAAGCTGGTGTATGGAGTATTTATGGCAAGCCAGAAGCTGAAACATTATTTTCAGGGCCATCCCATCATAGTGGTCAGCTCAGCTCCTTTGGGCGATATCATTCAAAACAGAGAAGCAACTAGCCGGATTGCCAAGTGGGCTGTTGAGCTTGGACCTCATGGGCTCAAATATATACCCCGCACAACGATCAAATCCCAGGCGCTCGTGGACTTCATCAATGATTGGACGGAGTTACAGGCACCTGAAGAGAAACCAGATAATACATATTGGACTATTCATTTTGATGGATCCAGACAGTTGGAAGGCTCGGGGGCTGGAGTCATACTAACTTCCCCACGAGGTGACAAGTTTTGTTATGTCCTCTGTTTAATGTTCCCTTGTACTAACAATGCAGCTGAATATGAGGCTTTGCTCCACGGTCTTCGAATGGCTAAGGAGATGAATTTGAGCCGGGTTAAGTGCTTAAGCGATTCAGATCTAGTGGCTCAGCAGGTGTCTGGCACTTGGGATTCTAAGGACCCACTCATGGCTGCATATCGGCGAGAGGTGGACACAGTGGCTGGTCACTTTAAGGGTTATCAGGTGGACCATATAGACCGGCGGAAGAATGAAGCGGCGGACTCTTTAAGTCGTCTTGGTTCACAGTGTAAACCGGTCCCGACCAACGTCTTTCTTGATGTGTTGCATAATCCGTCAGTCAACGTGCCAACCGAAGAAGATTTGGCTATTCCTGATCCGGAGGCTCAGTTGGTAGCAGCTCTGCATGCCATACCGGATTGGACAATCCCATATCTGGCTTACATGAACCAGGGCGAGTTACCAGACGATGAAACGTTGGCCCGACAGATAATTCGGCGTTCCAAGTCCATGACCATACTCAACGGGGAGTTACATCGCTACAACGTTTCAGGAGCAATTCAGCGTTGTGTTTTTGCTCAAGAAGGTTGTGAGATTTTGCAAGAAATCCATGAAGGGGATTGCGGTCACCATGCCGGTTCAAAGTCTTTGGTTGCTAAAGCTTTTCGCCACGGTTTTTACTGGTTGATGGCGCATGCTGATGCGGAGGATTTAGTCAAGAGATGTGACGGGTGTCAAAAATTTGCCCGCCGTGCGCACGTTCCAACTCAAGATTTGCGGATGATTCCAATTACGTGGCCGTTTGCAACTTGGGGGCTTGATATGGTTGGACCCTTCAAGCGCTCTAAGGACAAAATGACCCACCTGTTAGTAGCAGTTGATAAATTCACCAAATGGGTGGAGGCAGAGCCAGTCAGCAAGTGTGATGCAGCCACAGCGGTTCAATTCATCAAGAAGGAGATATTCCGGTTTGGCTTACTACACAACATTATAACAGATAATGGTACTAACTTGTCAAAGGGGGAGATGGAAGAATTTTGTCAACGTGAGCACATCCGGCTCGATCTAGCGTCGGTGGCTCACCCCCAATCTAATGGTCAAGCAGAGAGGGCAAATCAAGAAATTCTATGGGGTATCAACTCCAGGCTTATGGTTCCCTTAAAGCGGACGCCGGGTTGTTGGGTTGAGGAGCTACCTTCTGTATTATGGAGCATCAACACCACACCCAATAGGTCTGCGGGTTACACACCTTTCTTCATGGTCTATGGAGCGGAGGCCGTTCTTCCTAGTGACATCCCTCACGATTCGCCCCGTGTGACAGCTTATGTTGAAGCTGATAATGAGAAGGCACGTCAGGATTCTCTGGACCTGTTGGATGAAGAGCATGATCTTGCAGCAGCACGATTGGTGATTTATCAACAAGATCTCTGACGTTATCACAGCCGCCGGGTTAAAACCAGGACCTTTCAAGAAGGCAATTTGGTGCTCCGGCTCATCCAGGATCAGACTGATATGCACAAATTATCCCCACCTTGGGAAGGACCCTTTGTGGTCAGCAAAAATCTGCACAACGGGTCTTACTACCTCATTGATGTTCGAGAGCATAAAGACTCACGTCAATCAGAGGAGGAGACCAAGCGTCCATGGAACATAGCTCTTCTTCGGCCTTACTATACTTGAGCCATAGGCTCTTCATGTGTACATATTTATGACGATGTATATATTATATAATAAACCAGAGCCTCTATTAAAGCGGGGTCTATGTTCTTCTTACATCATGTGTGTGCTTACAAGAGTTTCTACTAACAAATTGGAATTTTTGTTAAACCGGTCTCTACAGCCGCACGGATATAAAGAATGTCACTAGGGGGCTTGGTCATATCTGAACCATAGCTAACAACTCTTGATCGGTTTGAAATGACAAAGGGATATCACTAGGGGTCTTGGTTGTTATCACACCACAGCTACACCTCTTGATATGCGTTTAGCCAGAAAGGAAATTATGTGGGGCCAAAGAGATTGTTGCACAAAGCACAAACTCAAACATGGGCACCCACTGAGAACAACTCACAAAGTTACTTGGGGGCTCTTTGTGCAAGCAACAAAGAGTTTGAAAGCACCCTTGTAATTGGCTATCAAGCCACAACTTGGAAGCCTGGTGTATTCACCTAAAAACCCGGGTTAACCTGCCTTCATCAAGTAAGCCACTCCTGTCCAGGTAATCCTGGTATGACCCATTGAACGTTTGACATGTCAATCTTTTATAGACCCTGAACTTGTCAAAGTTAAAACCATGATTGGTTAATTGGAGGCCCATCTTAAAAGGCTTTGTTAAATGGTTTAACTCAGAGGCCTGGCAGCCCATGAAAAGCCTCGATTTGGAGCCTGGCAGCTCGTAAAAAGCCTTGCATATTTTCCTTTTTTGCGTTTTATTTGTTGAAGTTCATATGTATTTTTTGATAAGCCGGCGTCCTTGACATGGCTTGCTTTTCAACTACAAGTTGTTGGCACAGGATCAGTTATAAACCGGTGTTTATTGACCCGGTCTGGTTTGACTAAATCACCAGTGTTATAAAGAAAACCCGGTAGTTATCCCTGTCCGGTTTAATATATAAACTGGTAATACAGAGATAAGGTTATCAACGTTCCGGATTGGTATTAACACCTTTGCCGTATACACCGTTGGTCAACCAATGAGGTATGTTATGTATATTGCTTTTTGTACAAACACTTTGATCATTTCATCTATGTCATGTACACTTCCTGGATATATTGACCCGTCTAGCGGTGAACCGCTAGACACTTTTAAGTTGTTGAACCCAGGAACACAATTCATCATGGGTTATGCATAAATATATCCCAATGGGTGGCACAAGTTGTCATGAGGCATTACAAAACATGGTCGATGGCATGGCAATAAACGGAGTTTTGGTTATCCTATTACAAGAAGCCTTCAAAGCGGCTCCAATGGCATAATTGTTTGTCACAAGATCGATACACAGTGGACAGTAAATCGGTGACCGGTTTAGGACGCTTCGTCTGGACGGTTTGATGGTTGAGGGTCAGTTGGTGTGGGCACTTCTTCGTCCCTCCCCAGACGCTAGAAATCAACCGTTGACCAATTGATTCCAGTTAAATCTTGAAACACTGCTTCTTCATGGATAAGATTGGAGGGGTTAATATCAGGAGCATAAGTGTGCTTACGAATCGGAGGCACAAGTTCTTCAACTTCATGGATGTCGGTCGGCTGCCTCTTCCGCTCCGCATTGTAAAACGGTTGAAAATGAGACAAATCTGTATCATCGGCCAACTTGCTGGCTGCTGGCCGCATCTGTTTGGTTAGCCGCCGGAGATCATCCTTATCAAACTTGGAACCATCTTCTTTAACTCCTGGGTACCCTTTAATGATGTCCTCCGCTTCAAGATCTGGAATCCAGGCTTTTGCTCGAATAAGTGCAGTTAAAGCTCCGGCTCTGGCAGCTGCTTTCTTCAACTCGGCGATGCGGGCTGGTAACATGGCCAACTTCTCAAGCGTTTCTTTAATCAAAGTTGGGGCCGGTTTGTTATAAGCTGCCGTGCTAATATCCCGCTGAGACCCAGAGTATAGCTGTTCAACCAATGTGTATGCCTCTTTGAGATTCATCCGCATATCTGTACCAAGATGAGCGATCCAAGTGCATGCCAAAGATTTTATCAACATTTTGGTCAGTTGTAAGGTTCATCGACTTGCGCAACACACATAAGCAGGCACTTACCAAAGATAGCAGAGGTCATAGCATTGATTTGGCGTTTCAAACCGGCTAGTTCATCAACCACTGGCTTCAGGGCTGCCTCGGCGTTTACAGCTCTATCGGTTAAACCGGATTTCTTGGTTTCACAGTCAGGACAATCTTTGTTGAAAGATCCTTTCAACTTTTCCATCACGACCAGGGCCTGGGTCAGCTCCTCTTTGGCTTTTTCAGCCTCGGCTTGTTGTGACTTCACATTCTCTTGCAAGTCAGAATTTTGGGCATCTTTGCTTCTCAGTTCAGCCTGCCACGTTGAAGGTATATTAAACAAACAACATATATATGTGCTAAGTACAAAGTGTATAACAAGTTATGAACTTCATACTTGGGGGATAATGTCTATTTGCTCTCAAGTACTACACTTTATGCAAGTCTCCAGAACAATGCAAGCATTATCCTTGACACTTGGGGGCTAATGTGCGTCTGTTCTAAAATGGATGTGTGGATTAAAAACTGGATTAACTTGCCAAGTTAAACCGGCCTTTGGGGGCTATGCTACAGAAAGTTATCTAATTATTTTAAGATGAGGCTTATCTATTATTAGAGACTTGCCATTGCAAGGATCAATGATGAGAAGCTTAAAGTGTTACCAAGACCCGGTTTATGATTAATAATCATAAAACGGCCCTTGGGGGCTACTTGGGATAGTATTTCAGCTATAAATCAATAAACAAAGGGAGAGGAATTTACCTCATATCGCTCTTTCATCAAGTTCACCAAACCGGCTTCATAATCCCGGTTTGAGTGCAGACGGTTCAAGAAGCCAGAATGGAGCTCATCGGCGTTAAGATGAGCATAGCTTGATAAATCGCTGCTCCATTTACCTTTCTCCCTGGCAGCTTGCTCTTCTTCAGCACTGTGTTGAGCCAAAATGACGGGATGGCCAGGAGAGTTGTGGCCCATTCTAGTAATAATAACATCATCACCTTGGCCTTCAGGGTTTTTGGTTGATGATATTGGAATTTCAGCATCTTTCACCGGACTAGCCCGGTTTGGTTCTGTCGGTTCAGCATCAGGCGCGGCAGGATCAGCGTCTGCTGGTTCATCAATATTTTGGCCTTCAAGGGGCGGGTTATCAGAAGCAGCTTCAGGATGAGGGCTTTCCGGTTCACAAGTTTGTTCCGGTTCACCTTTTGGTTCTTCTTCTTTGGCGACCGGATCTTCGAGCGAATTGGTGGTCCGAGCTTTCTTGCTGGGTCTGGCTTTGTCCCTGCAAACAGAATAAAAGAGGATTAACATCCTATTCAAAGGATTTATGACGCATTGAAAGGAAAGGTTTTTACAACTTACCAGGCCACAGTTTTCAAAGGGGGGAGTTGAGTTGCTGTCGATTCACCAGAAGATGAAGGAGCTGTCACCTGATAATTTGAATCGGATGGGTTAAGAGGTTGTCTGAAATAACCTGCCTTGGGGTAAGAATGGTCAGAAGTAGGAGAGACCTCAGACCGACGCTTCCGAACCGGAGTATCAGGTAAACCAGCTGAAGTGACCTGTTGGCCACTGTGTCGGGTTGTCCGGCGAGCTTCATGCTGCTGAGTCTTCATAATAAATGTTGGATCCAAGTGAGCAAGAGGATGAGAAAATCTTACTTTCCGGACTGCTTGACGGGTTTTTTGTGTTGGCATAGAGTCTGAACCAGAGGAAAGGGTAATTACCTCTACATCATCAGCTTGACTAGCTTCTGCGTCCTCCTGAGGAAGATCATTGTTAATGCGATTCATGAAAAGAGAGCCAAGTGAGTCAAGTTCTACCTCAACTTCTGGATCATCAGTGTCATCATCAAGCTCCATGTTAATCCGGTCAACCCTTTTCCGCTTTGACGTCCGTTTCACAGCTTTGGTTTTTGGGCGGGATGGCTTGACCGCTTTATCTCCGGTCGGCTTTGCCGCTTTCTCTACTGTCTTCCATTTCCAGAAGGGGTCATCTCCCTATATACAAAGAAGAAGGATTATAGGTTGCATAAGCTAAAAATATTAGAGATGAAGGGGAAGTATAATGCTTACAACAGGCGGTTTGTTCTTGGCATAGAAGGGACTTAGACCGGTTTGACTACAGATCAGTTCCGATTCATTCAGAATCTTCTTTACACCTTCAGTGACTTCTTCCTCAGATAATTGGATGTTGCAATGGCGTTGAGGGTCATCAACCTCATCGGTATATTGACACATTAAACCGGGACGCCGGCTTAGCGGCAAGATACTCCAGGATATCCAACAGCGCACAAAGTCCACGCCTGTTGAACCGTTCGCCATAAAGGCCTGGAGTTTGGCGAGTTGAGGAGCGTATTTCGCCCTTTCTGAAGAGCTCACGCGTTGTGGCATTGGGTGGGTGTTGGATAGTCTGTGATCACGAAAGCCGGGGAGGGGATTTTCATCTTCAGGTGAAGTGTCTCTGCAATAAAACCAAGTTTGGTTCCATTCCTTTGGGTGGCTATGATGTTTGGCATGAGGAAATTCAACTTCTTTCCGCTTTTGAATCGAGACACCACCAAGTTCTGTGTTCGGGCCATTTACAAACTCTGTCCACCGGTTTGAGTGAAAGAAATCCCGGAACAGTTCTGTAGTTGGTTCTTCTTGTAAATATACTTCACAGAAGACCTGGAAGTTGCATAAATTGGAAACTGAGTTGGGACCAATATCTTGCGGATGAAGTTGGAAGCTGGCAAGAACATCTCGATAAAACTTTGACCCTGGCGGTTTGAAGCCACAGCCTATATGGTCAACAAAGACCACCACTTCGCCCTGCCTTGGGGTTGGAGGATTTTCTGTTCCTGGAACTCGCCATTTGATTTCAGTTTTCTTAGGCAGGGAGCCAATGCTGACCATCTCATTCAACTGAGTCTCAGTAATCCGGGAACGAGCCCAATTGCAGGCAGTGAATTGTTTGGCCATTGCGAAACAAACAAGCTAAAAATGAATGGCCGGTTTATAAATCAAGCATGATTATATGCAAGATACAATGGAGTAAGAAACATACTGATAGAGGAAATGGCATAAACCGGAGATCAGTGCAATAATGCATAAAAGATAGTACTACGACATGGGTACTCAGACACTGTTTAACTGGAATATAATTATGGAGGTAAAAGGCCCTTCCGGTTTACCAGAGGGCTAATGGTACAGATTGATTATACAAAGTTAAACCGCTTATGATGGTCTGAGGAGAAACATATTTCACAGAGATGTATAAAAATTTCGGATCTAAGGTAAGACAGAAAAACAAAATATTTCAACCTAAAAAGGATAAGACCCGAAACAGTTTATGAAGGACTGCAATAGTTTTTTGTGTATAAGGAGTTGTGAGGGTAACAGAAGATTCATCACGGCAAGGGATATGATAAGTATGAAGCATTCATCTATAGGCCGAGGAAGAACAGTGCTATAAGCTCTGATGAACCTCAAGAACAGCGAGGAAACCCTAATGGATCTAGGAAAGGAGGGGGAAAGGACTTACTGCAACCGCAGAAGCAGCGGAAGGGCGCCGTGGAACTCTGGTGCGAACAGGTTGATGCAGCGGCCAGCGATGAAGCAGAGGCGAGGTTCGAAGATGACGGCGGCGCTCGAGTGCGGGGTCGTGGAGAGGAAGAAGAAGAGATGAATGGGTAGCGGAAAGAAGAGAAAGGGGTCCTCTGCCCCTATTTATAAGGCGAAGCGATAAAACGGCAAGTGCGGGAATCGAGGAGCCCAAGAAATGGATAAGTTAATAAAGGTGTTGCCTCGGTGACTGACTACACATTAAATGAAGGTAATCTTCGACATCAACGGATGGATGACGTCAGGGCGTTTTATCATAATCTAGAAGTATGACGTCACGGTGGTTTACAAGATCAAGGTGAAGATATGAGGGAAGATTTTTTCTAAGTGTAGAAGATTGACATGAACAAGTTCAAACCAATCTGGGGCCTAATGGTGGGGATATTACTACTGAAGGTAAACTGGCCTTATGAGCCGGGTTGACTCTTTGAAGATTAGAAGCCCAGGAAGATGCAAGGATGACGACGCTTCATGAAGGCCCAAGGCCCAAAGGCAGGTTAAAGCCTGTAAATGTAAGCCGACCTAGTCATGTAACTTGTATTATAAGATAGGAAGAATAGAGATCGAACCGGATATGTTTATGATCCGGCTTTGGGACTCTGTAGCCCGGCGGACGTCAACCTATGTATATAAAGGGACGACCTGGCCGCGGTTTAGGGACAGACGACAACTCGAGAGCCAGGCAAAGCGAATTCGCTCCCTGGCCTTGGAAACCCTAGCAATACCAATCACAACTAGACGTAGGCTTTTACCTTCCTCCAAGGGGCCGAACTAGTATAAAACTCCCTGTGTCCCCTTGTCCGGTTTAACCCCTTTAAGCTAACCCGTAGCGATGGCTCCATGACTAAGTCCTTTCACAAGGACATCTGCCGTGACAAACCCACGACATACCTCGTAAGGTACCCAATTATACTGCCGATCTGCAACCAGAGGAATGGGTTGAAAGCTACGAGATGGCAATGGAGATGTTAGATGTGGATGAAGCAGTATGTGCTAAATACTTCACCATGATGTTGGAGGGAACAACTCGTACTTGGTTGAAGAGCTTACCAACTAACTCTGTTGGATCATGGGCCGAATTGAAGCACCGGTTTGTCCAGAACTTTAAAGATACTTGTAAGCAGCCCATGTCAATTGTGGATCTGGCCGCTTGTGTCCAAGAGGATGGGGAGTCCACAACTTATTGGGTAAAGCGGGTCTCAGCTATTTTGCATTCGTCAGATCGTATCAATGCAGATACCGCAGTGCCAACGTTGGAGGGCAATTGCCGTCTTTTGCCACTCAAACAGAAGTTAGGAAGGCTCGAACGTCACTGCAATGATATGTCAACGATTATGGCCGCTTTGGTTAAATACGCCGATTTAGATAATACCAAAGACCCTGACTCACAGGACTACAAACCGGGGAAAGGGAAAAAGAACGGCAGCACCAAGGGGCAGCAGCATAATCCGGCAGGCCATGGAAACAATGGTAAACGCAAGGCCGACAACAGTTTGGACTTTGTGGCTAACACCAATGCTCAGGAGAATGGTCAGCGCCGTAAGGGCAAGTAGCCCCAGAGAGGCGGAGGTTCAGGCCCCAATTTGGAGCGCCTATTAAATCAACCATGTACAAAGCATGGATCCAAGGAGAAGCCAGCATCGCATCTTTGGAAGGATTGTTATATCATGCGAGATTTCAAGAACTCCAATATGTTTCAGTATGATAATGGCCCGCCCGGCAGTTTAGGAGGTGGTTTCCACAGGCCGGGTTACGGAGGTGGCGGTTCCAGTTCAGGATTTCAGGGCAATCAAACCGGACACATCAGTCAAGGGCACCAAGGCAACCAGGGAGGTTACAACCATCAGGGGAACCAGCAGCAGCAGCAGTCAGGTTATCAGAGCAATCCTAAGCAGTTAAATGGTGGGCAATATCATGTCTTCACCACTAGCTTGTATAAATGTGATCAGAAGCTTCATAAGAGGGCAGTGAACTCTGTTGAACCGGTGGTGCCTCAGTGTTTGCGCTAGTCTGAGCAACCCATTTTATGGAGTAGAGAGGATCACCCGCCCCGGGTTGACAATCCGGGTCATCTGGCATTGTTGGTGGCCCCTCAAGTTGGGGGATATAAGTTCACTAAGGTACTCATGGATGGGGGAAGTAGTATCAACATCCTCTATTATGATACCTTCCATCGTATGGGGTTAACAGATAAGAATCTTAAATCATCAAACACCGTTTTCCATGGTGTGGTGCCTAGTAAGTCTGCATATCTAGTGGGAAAGATAGCCTTAGAGGTGGCTTTTGGAGATGATCATGATTCAAGATCAGAAATATTGACTTTTGAGGTGGTAAAAATCAAAAGTCCGTATCACGCTTTGTTCGGGCGACCGACTTATGCTAAGTTCATGGCAAGGCCGTGTTATGTTTATCTGCAGCTTAAAATGCTAGGTCATAAGGGGACCATCACAGTACATGGGAGCAGGAAGATCGCATTGGAATGTGAGGAAGGTGATGCGGCTTATGCTGAGTCGGTTTGTGCCATGGAGGAGCTGAAGTTTTATAAAGACCAAGTTGATCCGGCAGATATGACTTCTTTGAAAAAGCCAACCACGGAACATGATCCGACGTTGAAATTTAAATCAGCCACAGATACTAAGATGGTTGATTTTTTCCTAGCGATTCATCCAAACAGTTCAGTATCAGTGCTAACCTGGATCCCAAATAGGAAAGTGCGCTCATCGAGTTCATCCGTGAGAACCGGGACATCTTTGCATGGAAACCTTCTAACATGCCAAGTGTACCGAGGGAACTCCCTGAGCACACACTTAACGTTGATCCTAAGTTTAAGCCGGTCCGGCAATTTCTCTGCCGCTTCAATGAAGAAAGGCGCAAGGCTATTGGTGAAGAGGTAGCTCGGTTTTTGGCTGCAGGGTTTATCATGGAAGTCTTTCACCCGGAGTGGTTGGCTAATCCGGTGCTGGTTCTTAAGAAAAACAACACTTGGCGTATGTGTGTAGATTACACAGATTTGAAGCAGGCTTGCCCTGCAGACCCCTTTGCCCTCCCTCGCATTGATTAGATTATTGATGCTACGGCGGGTTGTGACCGTTTGTGTTTTCTGGATGCTTATTCTGGTTATCATCAGATCAAAATGGCAGCTAAGGACCAGGAGAAGACAACTTTCATCACTCCCTTTGGAGCCTTCTGCTATGTCTCCATGCCCTTTGGGCTTAAGAGTGCCCAGGCGACTTATCAACGATGTGTTCAGAATTGTCTTCATAAGCAAATTGGGTGCAATGTTCATGCATATGTGGATGATATTGTGATGAAATCCAGGAACGAGGAAATGTTGATAGATGATTTGAGAGAAACCTTTGACAACCTCCGGGTTTACAAGATGATGCTCAATCTAGAAAAGTGTGTCTTTGGTGTCTCGGCAGGTAAACTATTGGGTTTTCTGGTATCAAACAGAGGCATTGAGGCTAATCCGGAAAAAATCTCAGCAATTACATCTTTGGCAAAACCGGCGTGTATCAATGACGTTCAACGTTTGGCCGGCCGGATTGCGGCTTTGAGCCGGTTTATCAGTCGTCTTGGGGAGAAGGCTATCCCTTTATATCAGATGCTGAAGAAAACAGATGATTTTGTTTGGAGTGAGGCGGCTGATAAAGCGTTTGAGGATCTGAAAAGGCAGTTAGCTAAACCGCCTGTGCTTGCAACCCCGATCGATAAAGAGCCCTTACTGCTATATGTGGCTGCTAATGCACGAGCTGTTAGCGTGGCTATTGTGGTGGAGCGCAAGGAAGCTAGAAAGGAATATCTGGTTCAACGGCCGGTTTATTATATCAGTGAGGTGCTCATTGAATCAAAACAGAGGTATCCACATTGGCAGAAGCTGGTGTATGGAGTGTTCATGGCAAGCCGGAAGCTTAAACACTATTTCAGGGTCATCCTATCATAGTGGTGAGTTCAGCCCCTCTAGGAGATATCATTCAAAACAGAGAAGCAACTGGCCGGATTGCCAAGTGGGCTATTGAGCTTGGACCTCACGGGCTCAAATACATACCTCGCACAGCGATTAAATCCCAATCACTCGTGGACTTCATCAATGATTGGACGGAGTTGCTGGCACCAAAGGAAAAATCAGATAACACCTATTGGACTATTCACTTTGATGGATCCAGACAGTTGGAGGGCTCGGGGGTTGGAGTCATACTAACTTCCCCACGAGGTGAAAAGTTTTGTTATGTCCTCCGTTTGATGTTCCCTTGTACTAACAATGCAGCTGAGTATGAGGCCTTGCTCCACGGTCTTCGGATGGCTAAGGAGATGAACTTAAGTTGGGTCAAGTGCTTTGGGGATTCAGATCTGGTGGCTCAACAGGTGTCTGGCACTTGGGATTCTAAAGACCCACTCATGGCTGCATATCGACGAGAGGTGGACACAGTGGCTGGTCACTTCAAGGGTTATCAGGTGGACCATATACACCGGCGAAAGAACGAAGCAGTGGATGCTTTAAGTCGCCTTGGTTCTCAGCGTAAACCGGTTCCACCAAATGTCTTTCTTGACGTGTTGCATAATCCGTCAGTCAAGGTACCAACAGAGGAGGAGTTGGCTATTCCTGATCCGGAGGCTCAATTGGTGGCGGCTTTGCATGTCATACCGGATTGGACAATCCCATATCTGGCTTACATGAACCGGGGCAAGTTACCGGAGGATGGAACCTTGGCCCGACAGGTAATCCGGCACTCCAAGTCCATGACCATAATCAATGGGGAGTTACATCGTTACAGTGTCTCAGGAGCAATTCAGCGTTGTGTCTCTCCTCAAGAGGGTTGTGAGGTTTTGCGAGAAATCCATGAAGGGGATTGTGGTCACCATGCTGGTTCAAAGTCATTGGTAGCTAAATCTTTTCTCCATGGTTTTTATTGGTTAACAGCTCACGCCGATGCGGAGGATTTAGTCAAAAGATGTGATGGTTGTCAAAAATTCACACGCCGTGCTCATATTCTGGCTCATGAGTTGAGGATGATTCCAATAACTTGGACGTTTGCGACCTGGGGGCTTGATATGGTTGGACCCTTGAAGCGATCCAAGGATAAAAGACCCACTTGTTAGTGGCGGTTGACAAATTCACCAAATGGGTGGAGGCAGAGCCAGTCAGTAAGTGTGATGCGGCCACGGCGGTTCAGTTCATCAAAAAGGTCATATTCCGGTTTGGCTTTCCACACAGTATTATAACTGACAATGGTACTAATCTGTCAAAGGGAGAGATGGAGGAATTTTGCCAACGTGAGCACATCCGGCTTGATATAGCATCGGTGGCTCACCCCCAATCCAATGGTCAAGCGGAGAGGGCAAATCAAGAAATTCTGCGAGGAATTAAACCCCGGCTTATGGTTCCTCTAAAACAGACACCGGGTTGTTGGGTTGAGGAGTTACCTTTTGTGTTATGGAGCATTAACACCACACCCAATAGATCTACAGGTTACACACCTTTCTTCATGGTTTATGGAGCGGAGGCAGTTCTTCCTAGTGACATCCGTCACAACTCGCCCCGTGTGACGGCTTATGTTGAAGCTGATAATGAGAAGGCACGTCAGGATTCTTTGGACCTGTTAGATGAGGAACGTGATCTTGCAGGAGCATGTTCGGCGATTTACCAAAAAGATCTCTGACGTTATCACAGCCGTCGGGTTAAGACCAGAAAGAAGGCTATCTGGTGCTTCGGCTCATCCTGGATCAGACTGATATGCACAAGTTATCCCCACCTTGGGAAGGACCTTTTGTGGTCAGCAAGAATCTGCACAACGGGTCATACTACCTCATTGATGTTCGAGAGCACAAAGACTCACGTAAATCGGAGGAGGAGACCAAGCGGCCATGGAATATAGCTCTTCTTTGGCCTTACTATACTTAAGCCACATGCTTCTTCATATGTACATATTTATGACAATGTATATATTATATAATAAACCGGAGCCTCGAATAAAGCAGGGTCTCTATTCTTTTTACATCATGTCTGTACCTACAAGAGTTTCTACTGACAAAGCAAAGTGTTGTTAAACCGGTCTCTGCAGCCGCACGGATACAAAGAGATATCACTAGGGGGCTTGGTTGTTGTCACACCATAGCTACACCTCTTGATCGGTTTAAACACCACAAAGGGATTTCACTAGGGGGCTTGGTTGTTACCACACCATAGCTACACCTCTTGATGGGCGTTAAGCCACAAAGGAAATTATGTGGGGCCAAAGAGAGTGTTGCACAAAGCACAAACTCAAACATGGGCACCCACTGAGCACAACTCACAAAGTTACTTGGGGGCTCTTTGTGCAAAGCAACAAAGAGTTTGAAAGGACCCTTGTAATTGGCTATCAAGCCATGGCTTGGAAGCCTCGTGTATTCACCTAAAACCCCGGGTTAACCTGCCTTCATCAAGTAAGCCACTCCTGTCCAGGTAATCCTAGTATGACTCGCCGAATGCTTGACAAGTCAATCTTATACAGACCCTGAACTTGTCAAAGTTAAAATGACGATTGGTTAATTGGAGGCCCATCTTAAATGGCTTTGTTAAATGGTTTAACTCAGAGGCCTGACAGCCCATGAAAAGCCTCGATTTGGAGCCTGGCAGCTCGTAAAAAGCTTCGCATATTTCTTTCTTGAGTCCTATTTGCTAAGTTTTTCGCCTTTATTGAGGTTCATCATATCTTCTGATAAACCAGTGTCCTTGACCCGGCTTGGCTTTCAACTACAAGTTGTCAGTACATGATCAGTTATAAACCGGCGTTCATTACCCCGGTCTGGTTTTGACTAACAAGTCGCCAGTGTTATAAAGAAAACTTGGTGGTTATTATATCCCGGTACGGTTTATTATCATAATCCAGCAAAATAAGGACGGAGTTATCAACACTCCGGATTGGTGTTTACACCTTTACCATACAAGCAGTTGGTCAGCCAACGAGGTATGTTGCACATATTATTTTTTATACAAAAACTTTGATTATTCATCTAAGTATTGTGTATTTGTTGGGCATCATGACCCGTCCAGTGGTAAACCTCTAGGACACTTTCAAGTTCTTTTATCCAGCAACACAATTCATCATGGGCTATGCATAAATAGGTCCCAAAAAGTGGAGCAAGTTTTCACGAAGTGTCACAAAACATGCTCGATGGCATGATAGATAAAGGAGTTTTTGCTATCCTATTACAAGAAGCTTCAAAGCGGCTCCAATTGCATAATTGGTTTTTGGCATTGGCATACAATAGCTGGTAAACCGGCTGCCGGTTTACGCTGCTTCGTATGGACGGTTTGATGGTTGAGGGTCATTTGGTGCAATCACTTCTTCTTCATCCCTCCCCAGACGCTGGAAATCAACCATTGACCAATCGATTCCGGTTAAAGCTTGAAACATGGCTTCTTCATGGATAAGGCTAGAGGGGTTAATGTCAGGAGCGTAAGTATGCTTATGGATTGGACGCACAAGTTCTTCGACTTCATGGATTTCCGCAGGCTATCTCTTCCCTTCTATGTCGTAAGCTGGCTGGAAATGAGATAAATCTGTGTCTTCTGCCAGTTTGCTGGCCATTGGCCGCATTTCCTTTGTCAGCCTTCGGAGATCATCATTGTCGAAGTTTGACCCGTCGTCTTTCACACCGGGATATCCTTTTATAATGTCCTCCACTTCAAGGTCCGAAATCCATGCCTTGGCCCGGATTAGTGCGGTTAATGCTCCTGCTCTTGCAGCTGCCTTCTTCAGTTCGGTAATCCGGGCTGGTAACATGGCAAGCTTCTCAAGAGTTTCTTTTATCAGTGATGGCACCGGTTTATTGTAAGCTGCAGTGCAAATAGCACGCTGGGATCCAGAGTACAGTTGTTCAATCAAGATATAAGCCGCTTTAAGCTTCATCCGCATATCTGTGCCTAGATGAACAATACGAGTGCCTGTCACGGTTTAAAATCAACACTCTGGTAAATGATAAGGTTTCATGAATTGGACAAACTGCATAAGGAGATACTTACCAAAGACAGCGGAAGTGATGGCGTTGATTTGCCGTTTCAAACCAGTTAGTTCATCTACAACTGGTTTCAGGGCTGCTTCAGCATCCTCAGCTCTTTTGGTTAAACCGGCCTTCTCAGTTTCCCAGTCAGCACGATCTTTGTTAAAATACTATTTTAGCTTTTCCATTGCTGTCAGGGCTTTGGTTAGTTCCTCCTTGGCTTTCACAGCCTCTGCTTGTTGGGACTTCACGTTCTCTTGCAAATCAGTGGTTCGGGCATCTCTATTGCTTAGTTCGGCCTGCAACAGTGAATATATGTCAACAACAGGATATATATTTTCTAAGTACAAAGCGTATAACAAGTTATGCACTTCGTACTTGGGGGCTAATGCCTATTTTCTCTGATTCACTACATCTTTTATAAGTCCCCAGAACAACGCAAGCATTATCCTTGACACTTGGGGGCTAATGTACATCTATTCAAAACGGACGCATGGATTAAAATACGGATTACCTTGCAAAGCTAAACCGGCCTTTGGGGGCTACGCTGAGGAAAGCTATATAATTACATTGGTAAAGTATCTGTCTTGGTTTTCACTAAGGACCTGACATTTTGAGGGACAATAGGAGAGACTTAAAGTGTTACAAAGACCTGGTTTACGATTAACATCATAAAATGGCCCTTGGGGGCTACTTGGGCTAGCATTTCAACATTGGAATCAAGAAGTAAAGGGAGATGAAAATACCTCATAGCGTTCCTTCATCAAGTTCACCAAAACCGGCTTCATAGTCAAGGTTTGAGTGCAGACGGTTTAAGAAACCGGAGTGAAGTTCTTCAGCATTGAGATGGGCATAACTTGATAAGTCAGTACTCCATTTGCCCTTTTCCCTAGCAGCACACTCTTCTTTAGCACTATGTTGGGCCAAGATTACGGGATGGCCAAGAGAGCTGTGGCCCATGCCAGTAATGATAACATCATCTCCTTGGCATTCAATGGTTTTTGCGGGTGATGATGGAGTCTCAGTACCTCTCACCGGACTAGCCCGATTTGGAGCTGCCGGTTCAGTGTCAGGCACGGCAGGATCAGCTTCTGGTGGTTCATCGGTATTCCGATCTTGAAGGGGCGATTTATCAGAGGCGGCTTCAAGATGAGGACCCTCCGATTCATGAGTTTGGTCCAGTTCACCTATTTGCTCTTCTTCAAAAACTGCCTGGTCTTCTAACGGATTGTTGACCCGAGCTTTCTTGCTGGGTTTGGATTTGGCTATGCAAACAAAATTAAGAGAGGTTTAGCATCTTATTCAAGATTTGCAACGCATTGGAAGAAAGGGTTTGAAAGCTTACCCAGCCACAGCTTTTAGAGGAGGGAGTTGGGTTGTTGTCGACTCGCCAGAGGATGAGGGTGGTGTCACCTGATAATTTGAATCGGATGGATTAAGAGGTTGTCTGAAATAACCTGCCTTGGGAAAAGAATTGTCAGAAGTGGGAGAGACCTCAGACCAGCGCTTCCGAACCGGGGTATCAGGTAAACCGGCTGAAGTGACCTGTTGGCCACTATGCCGGGTTGTACGGCGAGCCTCATGCTGCTGTGTCTTCAAAATAAATGTTGGATCCAAGTAAGCAAGAGGATGAGAAAAGCTTACTTTCCGGACTGCTTGACGGGTTTTTTGTGTTGGCATAGAGTCTGAACCGGAGGAAAGGGTAATTAACTCTACATCATTAGCCTGGCTGCCTTCTACGTCCTCCTGGTAAAGATCATTGTTAATGAGGTGCATGAAAAGGGAGCCAAGTGAGTCAAGTTCTACCTCAACTTCCGGATCATCTGCATCTTCATCAAGCTCCATGCTGATCCGGTCAGCCGTTTTCCACTTTGAGGTCCGCTTGATAGCTTTGGTTTTGGGACGGGATGGATTTGCCGCTTTATCTGCGGATTTCCGTTTCCAGAAGGGATCATCACCCTGTTCATACACAAACAGAGGAAAGTTCACAAGTTTAACAAATCAAAAGATATCAAAGATTAAAAGGAAGCATTGTGCTTACAGCAGGCGGTTTATTCTGAGTGTAGAAGGGGCTCAAGCCGGTTTGGCAACAGACTGATTCCGGTTCATTCAAAATTTTCTTGACACTTTCAGTGACCTCTTCATCGGTTACCTGAATGTTGATGTGGCGTTGGGGGTCTTCAACCTCACCGGTATATTCACACATTAAACCAGGCGGCAACTTAGTGGCAAGACGCTCCATGATATCCAGCAATGCACAAAATCAATGGCTGTTAAACCGTTGGCCATAAAGGCCCGGAGCTTGGCGAGTTGAGGGGCATATTTGGCCCGTTCCGCAGAGCTTAAACGTTGTGGAAGTGGATGAGTGTTGGAAAGCCGGTGATCACGATAGCCTAGAAGAGGGTTTTCATCTTTAGGGGAGGTATCTATGCAGTAGAACCAAGTCTGGTTCCATTCCTTAGGGTGACTGTGCAGTTTGACATGAGGGAATTCAACTTCCTTCCTCTTTTGAATAGAAACACCACCAAGTTCAGTGTTGGGACCATTTACAAATTCTGTATGCCGGTTCAGATGAAAGAAGTCCCGGAACATCTCAGCAGCCGGTTCTTCTTGTAAGTACAATTTACAGAAGACCTGGAAGTTGCATAGATTGGATACCAAGTTGGGTCCGATATCTTGAGGATGGAGTTGGAAACTGGCAAGCACATCTCGGTAAAACTTTCACCCTGACGGTTTGAAACCACGGCCTATGTGGTCGACAAAGACCACAACCTCACCCTGCCTCGGGGTTGGAGGATTTTCTGTTCCTGGAACTCGCCATCGAATTTCAGTTTTCTTAGGCAAGGTGCCGATGCTGACCATTCCGTTTAACTGTTCCTCGGTGACCTGGGAACGAGCCCAATTGCAAGCGGCAAACCAGAGATGAAATGCTGGTTTACAAATCATTCTCGGTGGTACGCAAGATGAAGTGGAATAAAGTAAACCAGAGACTAATACAATAGTGAATGACAAGGTCATAACAAGGGCATATATGTGTTGTTAAACCGGACTATTACAATCAACGTAAAGAAGGTTTGCCGGTTTACTAGGGGACTGATGGTATGAGATAGATTGTTTTTACAAAGGTAAACCGCCTAGATGGTAAAGAGGATACAAATCTATGGCGAAGAGGGTTAAATAAGGTAAAAACAGGTTTCACAGGATCACAGAGCCATTTTGGATCTACCACAAGTCAGGAAAAGAAAAAGATTTAGACCTAAAAAAGTTGGTCTTGGAGCAGTTCATGACAGCACAGATCAAGGTTCTTTTTTATGCGCATAAAGGCTTGATTTAAAACAAACAAGAAGGGGAGCTCTAGAACTATCACACGGAGCGTATCAAGCCTAAGGTCTACTGTCTAAAGACTGGTGAAGAACGAGAAAGGAACACCATGAACTTGCGGGAACCCTAATGGATCTAGAAAGGAAGGAGGGAAGGACTTACTGCGGCCGCGGAAGCAGCGGAGGTGTGCCGCGGGGCTCTGGTATGAACAGGTTGATGCTGCGGCCGACGGTGAGGCAGAGGTGAGGCTTGACGATGGCGGCGATGCTCAAGTGCGGAGGCGTCGCGAGGAAGAAGAAGGGATGAAGGTGCAACGAAAAGAAAAGGAAGGGGTCCTCTGCCTCTATTTATAAGGGTAAATAGATAAGCGACATGCGCGGGAATCGAGGAGCCCAAAAATGGATAGATACCGAGATTGTTGCCTCGATCGTTGGATGCTCATTAATAAAGGGTATCTTCGGCTTTAATGAACAGGATGATGTCACAGCGGTTTACTACAAATCTGGAGGATGATGTCACGGCGGTTTACAAGATCTATGCCAAGATGAAAAGGGAGGAATTTTTCTAAGTATTGAAGATTGACATGAACAAGTTCAAATCAATCTGGGGCCTAATGTTGGGGATATTACTATTGGACGTAAACCGGCCAGGAATAGCCGGATTAGCTTTATGAAGATTAGAAGCCCATGAAGATGTAAGAATGATGGCGCTTTATGAAGGCCCAAGGTCCAGAGGCGAGTTAAGGCCTATAGATGTAAACCGACCTAATTATGTAACTTGGATTGTAAGATCGGAAGTGTAGAGACCGAACCGGGCATGTTTATGATCCGGCTTCGGGACTCTGTAAACCGGCGGGCGTCAACCTATGTATATAAAGGGACGACCCGGCAGCGGTTTAGGGACGACAGACAATACCTCGAGAGCCAGACAAAGCAGATTCGCTCCCTGGTCTTCGAAACCCTAGTAATACCAATCACAACTAGACGTAGGCTTTTACCTTCATCGAAGGGGCCGAACTAGTATAAACTCCCCGTGTCCCCTTGTCCGGTTTAACCCTTTTAAGCTAACCCGTTGTGATGGCTCCACGACTAAGTCCTTTCACGAGGACATCTGCCGTGACAAACCCACGACATAGGCCATAACTGCATATGCTAGGCTCGTCAAGTTTAACCTGAGTATTCTGCGTGTGCAAAATTGGCTTGCACCCGTTGTATGTGAACATAGAGCTTATCACACCCGATCATCACATGGTGTATCGGCACGACGAACTGAAGCAACGGTGAATAGCCAGGGAGAACACTTGTACCTTGAAATTTTTAGTTAGAGATCATCTTATAATGCTACCGCTGAACTAAGCAAAATAAGATGCATAAAGGATAAACATCACATGCAATCAATATAAGTGATATGATATGGCCATCATCATCTTGTGCCTTTGATCTCCATCTCCAAAGCATCGTCATGATCACCATCGGCACCGGCTTGACACCTTGATCTCCATCGAAGCATCGTTGTCGTCTCGCTAACTATTGCTTCTACGACTATCGCTACCGCTTAGTGATAAAGTAAAGCTATTACATGGGGATTGCATTTCATACAATAAAGTGACAACCATATGGCTCCTGCCAGTTGCGCATAACTCTGTTACAAAACATGATCATATCATACCATAAAATTTAGCATCATGTCTTAACCATACCGCATCACAACATGCCCTGCAAAAACAAGTTAGACATCCTCTACTTTGTTGTTGCAAGTTTTACGTGACTGCTACGGGCTAAGCAAGAACCGTTCCTACCTACGCATCAAAAACCACAACGCGGTATAGTGATTTCTTTTTGATCTTTAGAAAGAACCCTGTTCATTGAATCCGATTTAACTAAAGTTGGAGAAACAGACACCCACTAGCCACCTGTGTGTGAAGCACGTCGGTAGAACCAGTCTCGCGTAAGCGTACACGTAATGTCGGTCCGAGCCGCTTCATCCAACAATACCGCTGAATCAAGAATCAACTAGTGACGGCAAGCAATATGTATATACACATGCACACAACTCCTTTGTGTTCTACTCGTGCATATAACATCTACGCATAGACCTGGCTTGGATGCCATTGTTGGGGAACGCAGTAATTTCCAAAATTTCCTACGCACACGCAAGATCCATCTAGGTGATGCATAGCAACGAGAGGGGAAGAGTGTTGTCCACGTACCCTCGTAGGCCATAAGAGGAAGCGTTATGACAACGCGGTTGATGTAGTCGTCCGTCTTCACGATCCGACCGATCCTAGCACATGTTCAGCTCGGTGATGTCCCAAGAACTCTAGATCCAGCTGAGCGTCGGGGGAGAGCTTCGTCAGCACGACGACATGATGATGGTGATGATGAAGTTACCGACACAGGGCTTTGCCTAAGCACTACAACGATATGACCGAGGTGGAAATCTGTGGAGGGGGCACCGCAAACGACTAAACAATCAACTTGTGTGTTCTAGGGTGCCCCCTCCCATGTATATAAAGGAGGGAGGGGGATGCCGACCGACCCTCTCTAGGCGCGCCAAGGGGAGAGGAGTCCTCCTCCTAGTAGGAGTAGGACTCCCCCCTTTCCTAGCCCCACTAGGAATAGAAAGAAGAGGGAGAAGGAGAAAGGAAAGGGGGGCCGCCCCCCACCCCCACCCAATTCGGATTGGGCTTGGGGGGTGCGCCCCCTCCTAGGCTGCCTTCTCTTCTCTCCCAATAAGGCCCATTAAGGCCCATATACTCCTCAGGGGGTTCCGGTAACCCTCGGTACTCCGGTAAATGCCCAAACTCACCCGAAACCATTCCGATGTCCAAACATAGCCTTCCAATATATCAATATTTATGGCTCGACCGTTCCGAGACTCCTCGTCATGTCCGTGATCATATCCGCGACTCCTAACTCCCTTGGTACATCAAAACATATAAACTCATAATACCGATTATCACCGAATGTTAAGCGTGCGGACCCTACGGGTTCAAGAACTATGTAGACATGGCCGAGACTCATCTCCGGTCAATAACCAATAGCGGAACCTGGATGCTCATATTGGTTCCTACATATTCTATAAAGATCTTTATCGGTCAAACCGCATAACAACATATGCTGTTCCCTTTGTCATTGGTATGTTACTTGCCCGAGGTTCGATCGTCGGTATCTCAATACCTATTTCAATCTCATTATCGGCAAGTCTCTTTACTCGTTTCGAAATGCATCATCCCGTAACTAACTCAGTAGTCACATTGCTTGCAAGGTTTATAGTGATGTGCATTATCGAGAGGGCCCAGAGATACCTCTCCGACAATCGGAGTGACAAATCCTAATCTCGATCTATGCCAACTCAACAAACACCATCGGAGACACCTGTAGAGCATCTTTATATAGTCACCCAGTTACATTGTGACGTTTGATAGCACACTAAGTGTTCCTCCGGTATTCGGGAGTTGCATAATCTCATAGTCATAGGAACATGTATAAGTTATGGAGAAAGCAATATCAGTAAACTAAACGGTCAAAGTGCTAAGCTAACGGATGGGTCAAGTCAATCACATCATTCTCTAATGATGTGATCCCGTTCATCAAATGACAATTCTTTGTCCATGGCAAGGAAACTTAACCATCTTTGATTAACGAGTTAGTCAAGTAGAGGCATACTAGTGACACTCTGTTTGTCTATGTATTCACACATGTACTAAGTTTTTGGTTAATACAATTCTAGCATGAATAATAAAATTTTATCATGATATAAGGAAATATAAACAACAACTTTGTTATTGAATCTAGGGCATATTTCCTTCATCAACCACGGCCCTGAAGCTGAGCCCAAAGTGCTGCAGATTTGTGCTAGATCATGAAATGCTCAAGAACACAAACATCGGCCTCTTTGTAGCAGAACACATAAATGAAGCTTTCCGGAACATGGACTAGAAGAAGCAAAACTTTTGCTACTGCTTGTATCACTTGATGGTGAGTAAAAAACTAGCACTTCCATGTGCTTTTTCTTCTTTATACAATTATAGTTTTTTGAAATACTCCTCATAATAACTGAAGCTGGGTTTCCTTTTTTGGTTCTCCGGCAGATCCTATACCTTGATGCGCTCGTTCATGATATCCCAGTAACCAACTGCGCCATACGAGCGAATGCATGGGATAGTAGCCTAATTGCTAAGGTGATCAAGAAGGACTCGATCTCTCTTGGTGTGTTCGGCAAATTACAAGTGAGTTCTCTTTGTTTTTTCAAACAATGGCTCTTTTATGTTCTATTCATGTCTACTCAGTTTTTAATCCCTTGGTAGCTGCACATATGCTTTTCAGATCAGCTTTCGACACTTTATGGTAGTCGCACACAAATTGTGATTAGTTGGCACAACAATGCCTGTATTTGCATAGCTTGTAGCTTTTGTTTGGCATCTACACACGTGTTCATTTTTAATTGGCACATCTGTTTCAAGTTGCATAGTTTTACTTATCTTGTTGCACATATGTGAGACATCAGTTGGCAGAAACATTATTTTGTGTCCTGTGGGTTGCACAAATTTTTTGGTTTTGTGTAGTTGCATATTTGTAGAATCAGGTCTGCCCAGCATTTTTGTTGTAGTTGCATAGGTTATAACAATTTTTTTTGGTCAACACAAAATCTGTTTGATAACCTTGTTCTTTTCTTTTTCTCTTTTTCACATCCGCTTAAAGAGGAGGGCACTGGTGTGCGTCGGTCCTAAACAAACGGTTTTTTACCCCTTTCCGCGACGGCATTTGGAACCGTCGCCAAGTGAGTGTGTGCGATAGGCTGTCCTTCCCACATGCCCAGAAATCGTCAGGGATAGGCCCTCCCTGGGACCCAGGATGGGGCCGTGTGCGATTGGGCGAGGCATCGAAACCCAATCATTTCCATAGGTATGTACATCCCACACGGTGAATCCCAGAAATCATTTCCATGCGCATGTACATCCCACACGGCAAATCCCAGAAATCATTTCCGTAGGTATGTACATCCCACATGGTGAATCCAAGAAAATCATTTCCATTCATATGTATATCACACACAGTGAATCCAAGGAATATGTTTCGTTCTTATGTACATCCCACACAATCAATCCAAGGAAAACGTTTCCATTCAGATGTACATCCCACACGGTTTTATGTATATGCTCATGTGTGAAAGGTGTAACTATCACACACGCTTTGCCTTGGTTAACTGTTTGCTTTCATTATCTACATTACACACAATTTGATGTAGAAAACTGTGTGGCATATGGCTATCCATCGTAAGAGCTTTTACTGCTAGAACCGTTTGCAAAGGTCCATGACCGTCTGTTCTATTTTTATTTTTGCCTATAATTTATTATTCTAATTGGAAATTTTGAAATATGAAACATGCAATTCAAATTCTCAGCACAATGGTTCAACAACGAATCCATAAATAAAATTGCCAGTACAATATGTTCAGTAATTATAGGATTAGGCAGCAATTAACTATGATGAACTGCAGTATTTAAAGGTGGTAAAGGTGAAGAGACAAGTGTAAATCATTTTGACTGCCGACGGTGTTGAAGAAGAGGAATGCCCATAATGTGCCTTCCTACATGCCATAGGCACGAACCACTTTTGTCCAACCCCTTGTGACGATTGCCCACCCATCCTTCCCCGCCTTCAAGAAGACTTCGAGAGCATTATCATGGTAGCATGAATTATATACTTTAACCTTAGTTACCTCCACTCCGATCATGTAGTTTCAAGGTAATCATCGGTAAATAGCTTCGGAAACCACTGAAAAGAGAAAAATATCATATACTGAGGTCTAATAGAGTAACTTGTTGTGGGCAGGGGGGAAAGGCAACACATTACTTACCATCCTAAAGTTCACTGTTGTCTTCGATAAAGTGTAAATAAAGAGCTTAATTCCAATCACCCGTTTCTTTCGCCTAACAATCTGTCTTAGTTTCCTCACTTGAGGCTTGTTCATGAATATCTCATTGCCCCATACGCAAAAGGGATCAAAGCATGAATCAATACCCCTCATATATGTACCTACAAGCAACCAGTAAGACATGGGATGCAGCTAACCTCGACGACAAACAACAACATCGCCCATTGTAGCCATGTGTAAGTACATGGAAAGCCAATGTTAACTACAACAGGGTTAACATCCACCAAAAATAGCAAATGGTAATAAAACGGCAGCATCTGTAGTGATATCTTCATTTCGAAAGAGTAGCGTGGTAGCAAAGGGATGGATTAAAAAATGGATACAGCTGTTAATTGCAATAGGCTTAACAACATCCTAATTCATGTTTTTTAAGTTTGTAGCCATTGAAATACAACTCTTTAAAAATGGATACAACTGTTAATTTCAACAGGCTTAATGGCCATTGAAACAGGTACTGATAAAAATGCAATTGGCAGAGTTAAACATCACAGGGCAGGTGCTGCCAGAGCAGATAATGGCCCAATTGTCTATAAAAAGGTAGGGAAAATAGCTCAAACATGTTAGGCATGTTTACTACAACATGCTTAATACAACGACAGTACAAAACATAGCCATTAATTGCAACTGGTATTGGAAAGATTGAACTGGTGGGTACATACTTGGTAAGTCCTGAGAGGTAGTTGCTGGGGCACTTCATCTTGGCCAAAGCCCGCCCAATGTCAGCGGCGATGGAGGCGAGCTGCTCCTCCAGGTCGAAGCGTGGATCAGTGCCACAGACATGTGTACCTACAGGCAACCAGTAAATGGTAGAAGCTAAACTGCAATTGCACAAATGATGTGAAATACTGTAAGACATGGGATGCAGCTAACCTTGACGGCAAACAACAACATCAGCCGTTATGACCCTGCGTAAGTACATGGACAAGAATGTTAAGTACAACAGGGTTAGCATCCACCAAAAAAAGCAAATGGAGCAACATCTCTAGTATATCTTCATTGCGGAGAGTAGTAGCAAATGGACAGATTAAAAAATGGATACAACTGTTAATTGCAACAGGCTTAACAACAACCTAAAGTCATGTTTTGTAAGTTTGTAGCCATTGAAGTGCAACTGTTTAAAAATGGATTCAACTGTTAATTGCAACAGGCTTAATAGACATTGAAACCGGTACTGATAAAAATGCAATTGGCATAGTTAAACATCACAAGGCAGGTGCTGCCAGAGCAGAGAATGGACCAGATGTCTATACAAAGGCAGGGCAACTAGCAAAACCGTGTTAGGCATGTTTACTAGAACATGCTTAATACATCGACCATACAGAACATAGCCATTAATTGCAACTGGTATTGGTAAGAATGAACAGGAGAGTACATACTTGGTAAGTCATGAGAGGTAGTTGCTGGGGCACTTCATCTTGGTCAGAACTCGCCCAAAGTCAGCGACGGTGGAGGCGAGCTCCTCCTCCGGGTCGAAGCATGGATCAGTGCCACTGGCATGTGTACCTACAGGCAACCAGTAAATGGGTAGAAGTTAAACTGCAATTGCACAAATTATGTGAAATACTGTAAGACATGGGATGCAGCTCACCTCGATGGCAAACAAAAGCATCGGCCGTTATGACCCTGCGTAAGTACGTGGACATGCATGTTAAGTGCAACAGGGTTAGCATCCACTAAAAATAGCAAATGGGCAGCATCTCTAGTGATATCCTGAGTCATGTATTGTAAGTTTGTTGCTGGTATTGGTGAAATTGAGCTGGACACGGTAATATTTGAACATCACACAGTGTGTAGTACTGAAATAAACAAGGCATGAACATGTTTAATACATCAACCGTACAAATCATAGTCGTTGCAAGTGGTATTGGTAAGATTTAGCTAGTCAGATCTTACCTGTTAAGTCTTGGGGGGTAGTCGCTGGGGGACTTCATCTGTGCCAGAACCGGCACCATGTCTGAAGCGACGGCGGAGGCGAGGTGTTCCTCCAGGTCAACACGCACAACGGCCATCATGCCATGGACCGCCATCAGCTCCTGGCGGAGGGGATTTGGAGGCATGAGGATGTTTCGCAGCCGCCATTTAAGCAATCAGGCGGGGGACGTGATAGAGATCGGTGGGTTACCTGACTGGATCCGAGAAGAATGTAGATGTGGTTGAAGCTGTGGTTGCGGTAGCGGCGGTTTGTGATGTCAGTAGGGGGAGGCGCGAGGGAGGGGGATACTGAGGGGAAGGGGGTGTGGTTGGAGGAATAAATTCTGAAATCACGCGCCTAATGAAAATTTCGGTGCAAAATTTGAAACTTGGGCGGGGGAAACACACAACGCAGACGAAGCGCGTAAAATACTCATGTGCGAGAAAAAAGAAAGTTGGCAGATCCCGTCTCCAAAAAATGTACACGTGTACTTGATTTTTTCCGGTCAATGGTACGCCTGGTTTATTAGGAAATATCACACAGGTAACTGACTTATGGGTCATTAACACAAAAAACGCAGATGGGTACGGCATAGAAACCATGTTTTTTGAGATCTTCTAATGATTAGCGCAAAAAAACGCACACGAGCACACATGCTAATCAACGCTCAAAGCCCTCGAAGGATGCTCTTACCGACATTGTACGTTAATACTACAAACTTAAAGTACTACTAGTAATTTGCTCTAATACTACAAACTTAAACTACTCACATGCTGCCATCAGGGCATGCTGGCCAGACGTCGGTGTTCTCCTTCCCGGCCTTGTAGGCGGCAGCCCACCGTGCTTTGATCTCTGCCAAGCTCTCCTCACCATGGCGTGGGCCTCTTTTTTCTTGTGGCAGCGGGACTCTCTTTTCTTGACTGCTCTCTGCCTTTTCCGCTCCTTTTGTGCGGCTTTGGCCGCCTCTAGATCCACCACCCATTCGGCCATGGCAGCCTTAAAGTCCACCCATGTAACTGTCTGGCCGCCGGCGGCAATGAACTCGGCGCGGCGAGATGCCATCACTTCCTTACCATGTGTGCAGTCGCGGACGGCGAGGAACGCGGCGCGGCGGGATGACATCGCTTCCTTACCAGTTACTGTGCGCCGCGGTGCCATGGACGACACCTGGAAAGAGCTCTGGGACGGAGGGGCCGGGCAGCTGTACAGTGCGGTGCGGCCGTACAGTGCGGTGGTATTCATCTCCGTCGCTTCTGGAAGCAGTGCGCGCTAAGTCTATTGTGTGTTGCATTATGATTGGCTGGAACCCTAGCCACGTGAATTGCGCGTGTGCACCGTTGGATGCGCCGCGATCGAACGACAATCCACGTCCCTCACATCACACCCGTGCACCTGTAGCTGGATTGGATTTATATGCGCTAAATGCCTATAAAATGCACATAATCCCCTAAATATGGTAAATGAGCCCGGAAAAATGCCAAATTTGAACATGGTGATTTGCAGGGTGTATGTTCGTCGTAGAAAAAAAATCTTGGGCAAAGAACGAAGAAAATTTGGATTCCCCTTCAATCTTGAGGATTTACCTTTCGAAAGCATGGAACTTCCTCGGTGATGGTTCGATTTATGAAGGGCGTCATGACAACATAAGGCAAACCTTCTCAAGGCATGGTGAGGTCATACCATGGCACCATGCCATGCGTCATGTTTTTTAAGCATTTATTTTATTTTTTCTATAGTTTAAAACCCAACAAACAAACATTTGTGGTTGACTATTGCCACACATTTCATCGAAATATCTGTCCATTCCTTGTAAAGGGCATGATAATTTACTAAATGGCACGATCATGGTTTTCTAGGCCATTCTCATGGACCCTTTCATGCAACAATTGTTTGAACTTGAATTATGCGCATTAATGCCAAGGAAATGCACATAATCCCCTAAATATGGCAAATGATCCCGAAAAAGTGCCAAATTTGAACACGGTGATTTGCAGGTTGTATGCTTATAATAGAAAAAAAACTCGCGGACAAAGGACAAAGGAAATTTGGACAATCTTGGTGATTTCCCCCTCGAAACCATGAAACTTCCTCGGTGATGGTTCGATTTATGAAAGGCGCGCATCACGACATAAGGAAAACATTCTCCAATTTTTACCAGGGCATGGTGAGGCCATACCATGGCACCACGCCAGGCGTCATGTTTTCCAACCATGTGTTTCAAATTTTGTATAGTTGTTAACCGAGTAAACGGCGTGTTTATGGACTATTGCCACACATTTCCTTCAAATATCTGCCCATTCCTTGTAAAAGGCATGAGAATGTGCTAAATAACACAAGCATGGTTTTCCAGACCGTTCTTGTGCACCTTTTCATGCACCGAATGTTCGAATTTGAATTATGTCCATTAATGCCTAGAAAATGCACATAATCCCCTAAATATGGTAAATGAGTCCGGGAAAATGTCAAATTTGAACATGTTGCATTTGAGGCGGTATGTTGATTGTTCGGAAAAAAAGCTGAATGACAAACTTGGACGGAAATTAGGATTCCCCTTCAATCTTGGGGATTTTCCCTCTCAAAAGCATGGAACTTCCTCTGTGATGGTTCGATTTATGAAGGGCGTGCATGACGACATAAGGCAAACCTTCTCAAATTTTTACCAGGGCATGGTGATGTCATATCATGGCACCATGTCAGGCGTCATGTTTCTAAGCATTTATTTCATTTTTTCTATAGTTGAAAACCCAACAAACAAACATTTATGGTTGACTATTGCCACACATTTCATCAAAATATCTGTCCATTCCTTGTAAAAGGCATGATAATTTACTAAATGGCACGAGCATGGTTTTCTAGGCTATTCTTGTGGACCCTTTCATGCATCGATTGTTTGAACTTGAATTATGCGCATTAATGCCTAGGAAATGCACAAAATCCCCTAAATATGGCAAATGAACCCGGAAAAGTGCCAAATTTCAACACAGTGATTTGCAGGTTGTATGCTCATCATAGAAAAAACTCATGGACAAAGGACAAAGGAAATTTGGATCCCCCTTCAATCTTGGTGATTTCCCCCTCGAAACCATAAAACTTCCTCGGATGATGGTTCGTTTTATGAAAGGCGCGCCTCACGACATAAGGAAAATATTCTTCAATTTTTACCAGGGCATGGTGAGGCCATACCATGGCACCACACAAGGCGTCATGTTTTCCAACCATGTGTTTCATTTTTTTGTATAGCATGAGCATGGTTTTCCAGACCATTCTTGTGCACCTTTTCATGCACCGCTTGTTAGAATTTGAATTATGTGCATAATTAATTCCTAGAAAATGCACATAGTCCCCTACATATGGTAACTGAGTTCGGAAAAATGTCAAATTTGAACACGTTTCATTTGAGGCGGTATGTTGATTGTTGGAAGAAACTGAATGACAAACTAGGATGGAAATTTGGATCCCCCTTCAATCTTGGTGATTTCCCTCTCGAAAGCATTGAACTTCCTCGGTGATGGTTCGATTTATGAAGGGCGTGCATGATGACATAAATCAAACCTTCTCAGCTTTTAACCAGGGCACGGTGAGACCATACCATGGCACCATGCCAGCCGTCATGTTTTTCAACCACATAATTCATTGTTCTATAGTTGATAACCCAGTAAATGACGCGTTTGTGGTTGACTATTACCACACATTCCATTGAAATATCTGCCCATTCCTTGTAAAAGGCTTGAGAAATTACTAAATACCATGAGTATGGTTTTTCTAGACCGTTCTTGTGCACCCTTTCATGCACCAATTGTTTGAATTCGAATTACGTGCATTAATGCCTACATGCAAAATGCACATAATCCCCTAAATTTTGTAAATGAACCCGGAAAAGTGTCAAATTTCAACACGGTGATTAGCAAGGTTTATGTTCATCGTAGAAAAAAAACTCATGGATGAAGGACAAAGGAAATTTGGATTCCCATTCAATCTCAGTGATTTACTATCGCACACGATTCATCTATGTTGCCTCTGCGAACCATGTGTGTTCACTCACACATGCAAAAGGAAAAGAAAACACTCGCCCACTTCGTCCCCACTCACTCGCCACGGACTCCTCCGAAACTCTGCACCCTAAGCTCGACGATTGTTGGCGGCGGGCGTAGGTTGCGCTCCAAACGGCACCGAATTTCGCTTCCACCGCTTTTCGTCGCCTATCTGCACCGACATTCTAGACTCTGGTCGAGTGGGGTTTTCTGCGGAATTGGGCCGGGGATTTTTCTCATGGAGAAGGTAATCAACTTAATTAGCGAAATATTCACTCATCTCTTATCGCAGTCCATCCGTCGCTGTTAATCAGCCGGCGGAAATCACCGTGGAACCATTTTTGTTCTAGCTGATTCATGGGTGTTCATTCATGTGTGCATAGTGCGAGCACAAATCGGGCAACTGTGGTCGTGGCCAGTCGCAAACGAAGTTCTATCTCACCATTCCGGATGACTTCAAGGAGCGCTCGGTATGTTCAATCTGAACCTACCATGGTCGGCATGGCCTAAATTTGTGAACATATACCGTTTGTTGCTACATTATCTATATATTTGCATCAAATCTTTGTTACATTATCTATTTTTAATTCTATATTTTTGTACTTTGCTTGCATCTATATATGGATATGTTCTATCAGTTACTCCCATATTTTCATCTTGCTCGGTTATTTCAATATATCTAATTTACGATCTTAATTTTCATTTCAAGCAGTACATCCCTTGCTTTGCAAGAACATGAGTAGAAGGAAATCTTGGGCTTTACATTGCTGATGACTCCCAGGATGTCATATTGACAATGCAACATCGATTTACAATGATGGTTAGCGTAAAACTTGATAAAGATGGTCACTCCTATTTTAATGCGGAGCTTTGGAGAAAAATGTCTAAGTGTTATGAAGTGAAAGATGGCAATAAAATTCTAGTGCGTGCACCAGAGCTTGGTCTAATTAATATGGATGTTTACTTCCCCAATGTCATCAGCCGATCAAAGTCTGATCGAGGTTAGTGTCCTTTCAACGTTCTCCATGTTGTCATATTAGTATTTAAGCAACCAATTGATCACTATTTAAGCAACCAATTGTGATATCATATTCTGACTCCGTTCCTAGGCAGTAACAAATTCTATTTACCAATTTATGCGCACTATATATTCTTCTGCCATGTTCTGAATAAATAATACCTTTCCACCTTTTAAGCATGATATGTTGGATGCATAGTGAACGATCTGTATGTTACTAAGCATACCAAATTTCACTAGAAGGACTTGAAGCATGTCATAAACTTTGTTGATAATCTGACAGAGATAGCACAGCGTATGAACGGTAGATTTTGGATGGGATTAATTAGACCTATGGTGCACACACTGAACAAGACCAATTGTGTGCACAAAGCGTTGGTAAAAAGTCTTATTTTAATGTTGATGCTCATAAACTATATATATCTTCAATGATATGTTGCAATTGTTTTTTATTCTACATGTCAACAGAAATTGCCCCCTGTAGCCATTCTGGGATCGATTTCCCGGCGTGGTCGAATTACACTTGTGCCTGCTAATAACGCCAAAGTGATTGCAAGGTACTGCATTTCCCGCAAAAATGGAACCATTCAAATTAACAAGTTATCGCTTCTCGTGGCAATGCATCCATATTGGAAAATTGGAGACAGTGATCTACTCCTGCTCTACCAAGGCACAGGATGGCTGTTCCTTTTCATTGACGAGATGCCGAGTCGCCGTGATCAAGCTGCTTCCAGTGGATAGTTGTGGTTGTTGGCCCTCAGCCTCTTAAAATGTGCTAGCTGTTACTATATATGTTAAGTATGTAGATATGGACCATATGGTTGTTGGCCCTTAGCCTCTTAAAATGTGATAGTTGTTACTATGTTAAGTATGCAGATATGGACCATATGGTTGTCAAAACTGTGTTACGAAGATCCTCCTTTTGTCGAATAGTGTAAGCACTATATATATGTTACTCAAATGTTGTTACCCAAGTTCATTAATTTTTATGGTAAGTATTAGTATCGTACACAGTTCATTGAGTTTAAGCGTGTGCCCGATGTCCAGAAGGCATTTTCATATTAACTGTCCATATTGCAAATTCACACACATGTTCACATAAGAAAACGTATGTGTAACACACTAATCATCGCACACGAGTACTCGCAGACGCATCATGTGCGATACTCCTAGCCACGCAAGCAACTAGTTTGCATTTTCCAAAGTTTTTTGTACACACAGAATCACACACAAAGTAATTGTATTGACCGTCTGTGCTGTAATTTCTCATCGCAAACAGTTCATCCGAGTCGGCTGTTTGCCACGTATCACACACATCTTGTTTACACGACTCGTTTGTGTTCTTTTGGCTCATCGCAAATAGTTCATCCATGTGAACTATATGTTGCATATCACACACACCTTGTTAAGTTGAACCATTCCTGTTGTGTTCCCTAATCGAAAATAGTTCGTCCGAGTTAACCGTATGCCGTATATCACACACACATTGATATGGCTGCCCATTTATGTTGTTCTACCTCATCGCAAATAGTTCGAATGAATTAACCGTGTGTCCTCCATCGCACACACATTGTTATGGCTACTCGTTTCTGTTGTTCTGCCTCATCGCAGACAGTTTGAATGGATTAACCGTATGCCCTGCATCGCACACGCAACTAAAATCTTAACCATGTTTGATGCAGCCATCATCGCAAACGTTTTGCACCTTTTTGATGGGTTTTTTACACCACCGTTTGCGATTATTGCATCACACACAGTTTCGGCAAAGGGTCTCTGATCGTAGTGTCGCGTTAGCAGTCTCCTGCAGTAGTGGGGGCATGTAGCAGACACCACAGTTTGGTGATCTTTTGCAAGCTGAAGCATTTGTGGCATCCAAGTTACCAATAACCTACAATCCGCAGGTAAGTCTTTGCATAAAGGAGTTTGGATCAGTTACCAACATTTTCTTTTTTGAAATGTTTTTGATTGAATCAGTACTGAATCTTTTTTTGTGCTGATGCAGAAAAAGGCAAAGATTGCCAAAGTGATTAATGACATGTGCAAGGTTGTAACTGAACAGGTTGACACCTTCATTGAAGTAGTGGCCAAGATCGATGACAATGAGCCCGATATTGATCCCTACGTACAACAACCATCAGCGGGAACCGGCACGTCACGCCATGCTCCAAAAAGAAAGAGATGGGTTTCACCTATTCAAGAGGAAGAAGAGTTTGTTGAGGAGGAGTCAGAAGAAGATGATGAAATGGAAGCGGCGCGAGATGTTGAAGATAATGAGGACACAGGTGAGGACGAATCAGAGAAGGAGGACAAAGAGGAGGATGACAAAGAAGAAGATGCAGAGGAGGAGGAGGAGGAGGAAGAGGAGGAGGAGGAAGAAGAGGAGAAAGAAGACGAGGAGGACAAAGAATAAGATGACAAAGGAGAGGAGGAGGATAAGGAAGAAGATAATGAGGCAGAGGAGGAGGAAGAATAAGATGAGGCCAAAGAGGGGGGTGGAGACAAAGGTGCAGCAGTTGATGGCAGTAAGGGGGAAGGAGATAACGAGGAAGAATGCGAGGATGTTGATCATGATGATCAAGAGGATCCAATGGAGACAGTGACAGCAATGATGACGATGATGACAAGGGCCCTGGTTCTAGGGGTATATGCGGCAACACAACTAGGGGGACTAGCAGCACTGTCAACCCTAGCAGCAGCGGCAACTCAATGAGCAGCAAGAGCACACTACAGATGTGGATGGAGAAAAATTGCTGGAAAGATGAGGATTTTCCGAAGTCAAAGAAAAATGACAAAGTGGAGTCTCAGGGGAGCATTGATTTGTTCAAGCTGTGCAACCTGAAGCCAGCTTTGCCAACCACTTTCCCCGTGATAGACTTTCATCACCAAGAGATGTGTCAGAACATCGATTTTGACATTGATCAAAAGTTGTTCTTATTAAGTAAGGTTGAAAAGAATCAAGTTGACATGGAGGAAGCAGGAAAGGGTCTTGACTGGGTTCATTTGAAGGAAAAATACATGAAATATTTGAAGCAGCTTCCAGATATAAGCTCCAGCAAGAGCAAGGCAACATCCGTGGCAAACCCTCATGTGGTCCAGAAGCACAAAGCAGTTTCAATGAAGAATAATCTGGAGTTGCCTCAAACCAAGCAACAAATGCTGAGGGCAAATACTGAAATAAATGTGGAGAGGGAAGGTGTGGTGCCAACTGCAGTGAGCAGAGAGCCAATCACCACTCAATATGTGACAACAATGCATGTTGAGCCTATAACCATCACAGGAGTTCAACAGATCAAGGGGAAGACTCCTCTTTTAGCAGTCCCACCTAAACCAGCTAAGCAGCAAAAGATTGTCAATTTTGCCAAGGGCACAAAAGGTCTGGGGTTCAGACACGAGACACAATGTGCCACAGCCATCGATGCAGGAGTTCCAAGTTCAGCTAGATTGCTGCCAACTGAGGCTGGAAAGATGCCAACTTCAGATACTAGTGTACCAACTGAAGTGTCAATTAGCAGTGGGGTCATAGTCAAAACTACCACTATTGCTCAGAAAGCCACCCCTACAACTGCAAGCCCCAAGGTGCCAACTCATAGAGATACTTCAATGCCAAACACGGAAGGAGGTGATCCAACTGCCAAACTGCCGTCTCCAAGAGCTCACAAACAGCATCCAAGCAAGCCTTCATAACCAAGAGCTGATTTTTAGCACACATTAACACAAGAGGAGGTGTTCAACATTGTAAGCAGGTGCAAGCCTCCTAGGCCACCAACTACAACATTACTGCGAACCAAGTCAGCAAATGATGCACCTGTGAATGTGCCGCAAGGAGATGCCCTGGGCCTTCAACCCATACACAGATCAAACTCTTACAGCTATCATGGTGACAGTTACTATGATGCACCAACTTTTGACCTGGGAATAGATGGTGATGCTAAGCTTGCTACGGCACTTGCTCCAGCAGCACAAACAGGGGAAGCCAACGTGGTTGTCATATATGAGGGTGAGTTGGAGCCAGCAACTGGGAATGAATGATGTGTTGCTACTAATGCTGGCAAGGGATTAGCTCACCGGCCAGATGTTGGATCACCAGACAGCTGCCACACCTTGATATGCTAGAACCAGCAGTTGGCACAAGCAGTTCTTCAGGACCACCTGTTGCACGAAGACAGAGGAGGGTAATAAGGCCTGGAGCATCTCAAAGGTCCCATTCATTGATTATAACAAAAAAGAAGACATTCAACTCCAATGAGGCAGTCAACAAGCTTTACGCTAGGTTCAACTCCAATGAGGCAGTCAACAAGCTTTGTGCTACCCTCTTGTATTGGGTCAAGCATCACCCAGGAGCAAATGATGATGATACCAGGTAAACCAACTCCCCACAGCCTATATACATATCTTTTTTAGTTGCACAATACCACCCACTTAGTTGCACAGCAAGCAGAGCATGTTGCACAGAACAGTGCTTTTAGTTGCACACTCTTGTTTTTTTAATACACATTTTTTGGTGTTGTTGTGACCCTTCAAGGTAACTTGTCTTTTATTTCTTTTAAAAAAATTCAGCCTTGAGATAATCAGGTATGGTGCTTTCTACATTTCTATAAAGGAGTTAGTTGATTCCATGAAGCATGTTCAATGGTTGTCAAGAATTGTTATTGAGACTGGAATCATACACATCATGGATAACTTACCATAAGGGTCAAAGAAGGTCGTTATGCCACTGAGGTTTCTGTAAGATTTTTCAAAACCTTTTTCCCCTCTTCTTTTTTGTAGCACTTTTGTTGACCAATTCAGGGAGTCCTTTCATCTAGTAAGGAGTTTGAGGCATGTTTACAATTTCTGTAGATCAATTTATAGCAAGGGATCCACAATGTGACTGAGATAAACAAGAAGTTTGAATACAAGAACCGTCTCGACAAGAAAGACTTGGTCAGTGTTGTGCCTAGATGATCCATCTCTTTGTTGGCACTCATAGCATGTTCAGTTGCACATGACACATCTATTAGTTAGCAAATACTTTCTGGCAACCTGTTTTAACTTCACCATTTTTTACTATTTTCTTACCTACAACATGTATCTGTGTCTGAATCGGTCACGTGTGCAGGTCATGCTGTCAGTGCTTGAGTGCGCTGATATAAACGACCACAAAGGAGGCAGGCATTATTGGGCCTTCAATGTCAACTTGAGGGACGGACGCTTTGAAGTTCTGGATTCAAGCAGGAAGCTAGACAACATTACCCAAAGTCCAGCATCGAGCACTTCCAAATTATTAACATTGACGTACCAAACCAACACAACAAGTAAGACAAGAAGCATGACATTCTTCTCAATTTTTACCATCAATATATATTTTTTAAAATTTTCTAGATGTATGTTACGTCTTGAGCTTGCGCTGGTTTTCCCCGAAGAGGAAGGGATGATGCAGCAGAGTAGCGTAAGTATTTCCCTCAGTTTTTGAGAACCAAGGTATCAATCCAGTAGGAGCCCATGCTCAAGTCCCTCGTACCTGCACAAAGCAATTAGGGGTTGTCAAGCCCTTCACGGTCACTTACGAGAGTGAGATCTGATAGATATAATATTTTTGGTATTTTTGGTATAAAGATGCAAAGTAAAAAGTAAAGGCAAAGTAAAAAAGCAAAGCAAGATTAAAGTAATGGAGATTGATATGATGAGAATAGACCCGAGGGCCATAGGTTTCACTAGTGGCTTCTCTCAAGAGCATAAGTATTCTACGGTGGGTGAACAAATTACTATTGAGCATTGACAGAATTGAGCATAGTTATGAGAATATCTAGGCATGATCATATATATAGGCATCACGTCCGTGACAAGTACATCAAAACGATTCTGCATCTACTACTATTACTCCACTCATCGACCGCTATCCAGCATGCATCTAGAGTATTAAGTTAAAAACAGAGTAACGCCTTCAGCAAGATGACATGATGTAGAGAGATAAATTCATGCAATATGAAATAAACCCCATCTTGTTATCCTCGATGGCAATGATACAATACGTGCCTTGCTGCCCCTTCTGCCACTGGGTAAGGACACCGCAAGATCGAACACAAAGCTAAGCACTTCTCCCATGGCAAGAACTACCAATCTAGTTGGCCAAACCAAACGAATAATTCGAAGAGACTTGCAAAGATAACCAATCATACATAAAAGAATTCAGAGAATATTCAAATATTATTCATAGATAGACTTGATCATAAACCCACAATTCATCGGTCTCAACAAACACACCGCAAAAAGAAGATTACATCGAATAGATCTCCACAAGAGAGGGGGAGAACTTTGTATTGAGATTCAAAGAGAGAGAAGAAGCCATCTAGCTACTAACTATGGACCCGAAGGTATGAGGTAAACTACTCACACTTCATCGGAGAGGCTATGATGATGTAGAAGCCCTCCGTGGTTACGGCCCTCTTCCGGCGGAGCTCCGAAATAGGCCCTGAGATGGGATCTCATGGATACAGAAAGTTGCGGCGGTGGAATTAGGTTTTTGGCTCCTGTTATGATAGTTTGGGGGTACGTGGGTATATATAGGAGGAAGAAGTACGGCGGAGGAGCAACGAGGGGCCCACGAGGCAGGGGGCGCGCCCTGGGGGGGGCGCCCCCCACCCTCGTGACCACCTCTTTTCTTCCTTGGATTGGGGTCCAAGTCTCCTGGATCACGTTCGGCGATAAAATCACGTTCCCGAAGATTTTATTCCCTTTGGACTCCGTTTGATATTCCGTTTATCTGAAACACTGAAATAGGCAAAAAACAGCAATTCTGGGCTGGGCCTCCGGTTAATAGGTTAGTCCCAAAAATAATATTAAAGTGGAAAATAAAGCCTAATATAGTCCAAAACAGTAGATAATATAGCATGGAGCAATCTAAAATTATAGATACGTTGGAGACGTATCAGGCATCCCCAAGCTTAATTCCTGCTCGTCCTCGAGTAGGTAAATGATAAAAAGAGAATTTTTGATGCGGAGTGCTACTTGGCATAATTTCAATGCAAATCTTCTTAATTGTGGTATGAATATTCAGATTAGAAAGATTCAAGACAAAAGTTTATATTGACATAAAAAATAATAATACTTCAAGCATACTAATAAAGCAATTATGTCTTCTCAAAATAACATGGCCAAAGAAAGTTATCCCTACAAAATCATATAGTCTGGCTATGATCCATCTTCACCACACAAAGCATTCAAATCATGCACAACCCCGATGACAAGCCAAGCAATTGTTTCATAATCTAACCTTTTCAAAACTTTTTCAATCTTCACACAATACATGAGCGTGAGCCATGGATATAGCACTATAGGTGGAATAGAATGGTGGTTGTGGAGAATACAAAAAGGAGAAGATGGTCTCACATCAACTAGGCATATCAACGGGCTATGGAGATGCCCGTCAATAGATATCAATGTGAGTGAGTAGGGATTGCCATGCAACGGATGCACTAGAGCTATAAATGTATGAAAGCTCAACAAAAGAAACTAGTGGGTGTGCATCCAACTTGCTTGCTCACGAAGACCTAGGGCAATTTTGAGGAAGCCCATCATTGGAATATACAAGCCAAGTTCTATAATGAAAAATTCCCACTAGTATATGAAAGTGACAACATATGAGACTCTCTATATGAAGAACATGGTGCTACTTTGAAGCACAATATATGAGACTCGCTATATCATGGTGCTACTTTGAAGCACAAGTGTGGAAAAAGGATAGTAGCATTGCCCCTTTTTTTGGGCCTTCTTTTTTCTTTGGCCTTTCTCCCTTTTTTTATTGGGACAATGCTCTATTGAATGATGATCATCACACTTTTATTTATTTACAACTCAACGATTACAACTCGATTCTAAAACAAAGTATGACTCTATATGGATGCCTCCGGCGGTGTACCAGGATATGCAATGAATCAAGAGTGACAAGTATGAAGAAATTATGAATGGTGGCTTTACCACAAATACTATGTCAACTACATGATCATGCTAAGCAATATGACAATGATGAATGTGTCATGATGAACTAGATGGTGGAAAGTTGCATGGCAATATATCTCGGAATGGCTATGGAAATGCCATAATAGGTAGGTATGGTGGCTGTTTTGAGGAAGGTATATGGTAGGTGTATGATACCGGCGAAAGGTGCATGGTATTAGAGAGGCTAGCAAAGGTGGGAGGGTGAGAGTGCGTATAATCCATGGACTCAGCATTAGTCATAAAGAACTCATATACTTATTGCAAAAATCTAGAAGTTATCAAAGCAAAGTATTACGCGCATGCTCCTAGGGGGATAGATTGGTAGGAAAAGACCATCGCTCGTCCCCGACCGCCACTCATAAGGAAGACAATCAATAAATAAATCATGCTCCGACTTCGTTACATAACGGTTCACCATACGTGCACGCTACGGGAATCACAAACCTTAACACAAGTATTCTTTAAATTCACAACTACTCAACTAGCATGACTTTAATATTATCACCTCCATATCTCAAAACAATTATCATGCTTCAATATTTTATTAGTATTCAACACACTCAAAAGAAAGTTTCACAAATCTTGAATACCAAGCATATTATTATTAAGCAAATTACCATGCTACTAAGAGACTCTCAAAATAATTTAAGTGAAGCATGAGAGATAAATAGTTTCTTTAAAACGAATCCACCACCGTGATCTAAAAGATCTAAGTGAAGCACACAGAGCAAAATTATAACACTCAAAAGATATAAGTGAAGCACATAGAGCAAAATTATCTAGCTCAAAAGATATAAGTGAAGCACATAGAGCAAAACTACTACGCTCAAAAGATATAAGTGAAGCACATAGAGTATTCTATCAAATTTTAATTCATGTATGGCTCTCTAAAAAGGTGTGTACAGAAAGGATGATTGTGGCATACTAAGACACAAAGACACAAATAATACAAGACGCTCCAAGCAAAACACATATCATGTTGGTGAATAAAAATATAGCTCCAAGTAAATTACCGATGGAAGTGGATGAAAGAGGGGATGCCTTCCGGGGGCATCCCCAAGCTTTGACTTTTTGGTGTCCTTGGATTATCTTGGGGGTGCCATGGGAATCCCCAAGCTTAGGCTCTTGCCACTCCTTGTTCCATGATCCATCAAAATAATTCACCCAAAACTTGAAAACTTCACAACACAAAACTCAAAATAGAAAACTCGTGAGCTCCGTTAGCGAAAGAAAACAAAAGACCACTTCAAGGTACTGTAATGAACTCATTATTTATTTATATTGGTGTTAAACCTACTGTATTCCAACTTATGTATGGATTATAAACTATTTTACTAGCCATAGATTCATCAAAATAAGCAAACAACACACGAAAAACAGAATCTGTAAAAAACAGAACAGTCTGTAGTAATCTGTAGCTAGCGCAAGATCTGGAACCCCAAAAATTCTAAAATAAATTGACGGACGTGAGGAATTTATATATTAATCATATGAAAAAAGAATTAACTAAATATCACTCTTTAAATAAAAATAACAGCAGGTCTCGTGAGCGCTAAAGTTTCTGTTTTTTACAGCAAGTTCAACAAGACTTTCCCCAAGTCTTCCCAACGGTTCTACTTGGCACAAACACTAATTAAACACAAAAAAACACAACCAAAACAGAGGCTAAATAATTTATTAATTACCAAACAGGAGCAAAAGGCAAGGAATAAAAATAAAATTGGGTTGCCTCCCAACAAGCGCTACCGTTTAACGCCCCTAGCTACGCATAAAAGCGAAGATAGATCTAGGTATTGCCATCTTGATTCTTAATTATTTTAGTGATGTTATGCTCGAATCCGGGAGGTTCCTTACATTTCCCTTCATATTCGGAGATCTTGAGATCTAAAGAATCCAACCGCTTATTGCAAAGAGTAATTAACATATTCATGCGGTGAAGATTTCCGCTAACGCTCTTAAGAGGTTCAAGAGATTATTGTAAAATCTTAGTTACTTCGCAAATTTTCTCAAAAACTTGCGTTTCCTATTGAGTATGATGGGGCCCCTTTTGTTCAGGTAAAGTTCCTACTATACCTTCCATAATTTCATGAGCGATACTGGGATCAATTTCAATAAAATTGCCTTTGGCAACACAATCCAAAAGTTGTCTATGAGATATATTAAGCCCAACAAAAAAATTGCGAAGCAAAATTCTGAAATTTACTTCTAGGGTGCATTTACGATAAGATTCCAACATTCTAAACCAAGCATCCTTTAAGTTTTCTCCTTGCTTTTGTTTGAAGTGAAGGACTTCAAACTCGGGAGACATAGGAGCAGAAAGAGGACTAGCCATGACGACAAGCAAACAAACTAGCACGCGAGCAAACAAGAGGAAAACAGAGAGGGAGGATAGGGAGAGAGAGGGCGAATAAAACGGCAAGGGTGAATTGGGGGGAGAGGAAAACGAGAGGCAAATGGCAAATAATGTAATGCGAGAGATAGGGATTGTGATGGGTACTTGGTATGTTGACTTTTTGCGTAGACTCCCCGGCGACGGCGCCAGAAATCCTTCTTGCTACGTCTTTAGCTTGCGTTGGTTTTCCCCGAAGAGGAAGGGATGATGCAGCAGAGTGGCGTAAGTATTTCCCTCGGTTTTTGAGAACCAAGGTATCAATCCAGTAGGAGCCCACACTCAAGTCCCTCGTACCTGCACAAAGCGATAGCTACTCGCAACCAATGCGATTAGGGGTTGTCAAGCCCTTCACGGTCACTTACGAGAGTGAGATCTGATAGATATAATATTTTTGGTATAAAGATGCAAAGTAAAAAGTAAAGGCAAAGTAAAAAGAAAAGCAAGATTAAAGTAATGGAGATTGATATGATGAGAATAGACCCGGGGGCCATAGGTTTCACTAGTAGCTTCTCTCAAGAGCATAAGTATTCTACGGTGGGTGAACAAATTACTGTTGAGCAATTGACAGAATTGAGCATAGTTATGAGAATATCTAGGCATGATCATGTATATAGGCATCACGTCCGTGACAAGTAGATCGAAACGATTCTGCATCTACTACTATTACTCCACTCATCGATCGCTATCCAGCATGCATCTAGAGTATTAAGTTAAAAACAGAGTAACGCCTTAAGCAAGATGACATGATGTAGAGAGATAAATTCATGCAATATGAAATAAACCCCATCTTGTTATCCTCGATGGCAATGATACAATACGTGCCTTGCTGCCCCTTCTGTCACTAGGGAAGGACAACGCAAGATCGAACCCAAAGCTAAGCACTTCTCCCATGGCAAGAACTACCAATCTAGTTGGCTAAACCAAACGGATAATTCGAAGAGACTTGCAAATATAACCAATCATACATAAAAGAATTCAGAGAATATTCAAATATTATTCATAGATAGACTTGATCATAAACCCACAATTCATCAGTCTCAACAAACAAACCGCAAAAAGAAGATTACATCGAATAGATCTCCACAAGAGAGGGGGAGAACTTTGTATTGAGATTCAAAGAGAGAGAAGAAGCCATCTAGCTACTAACTATGGAACCAAAGGTCTGAGGTAAACTACTCACACTTCATTGGAGAGGCTATGATGATTTAGAAGCCCTCCGTGATGACGGCCCTCTTCCAGCGGAGCTCCGGAACAGGCCCCGAGATGGGATCTCATGGATACAGAAAGTTGCGGCGGTGGAATTAGGTGTTTGGCTCCTGTTCTGATAGTTTGGGGGTACGTGGGTATATATAGGAGGAAGAAGTACGTCGGAGGAGCAACGAGGGGCCCACGAGGCAGGGGGGCGCACCCCCACCCTCGTGACCGCCTCTTTTGTTCCTTGGAGCAGGGTCCAAGTCTCCTGGATCACGTTCCGTGAGATAATCATGTTCCCTAAGATTTTATTCCGTTTGGACTCCGTTTGATATTCCGTTTATCTGAAACACTGAAATAGGCAAAAAAACAGCAATTCTGGGCTGGGCCTCCGGTTAATAGGTTAGTCCCAAAAATAATATAAAAGTGGAAAATAAGGCCCAATATAGTCCAAAATAGTAGATAATATAGCATGGAGCAATCAAAAATTATAGATATGTTGGAGACGTATCAATGTACTGTTTTTTCTCTGGTTTAAATGATTATTTGTTTTATAGATGTACAATCTATAGTTTTATAAGACACACAACTAGTTTGCAATCTCTGTTCATTTTTATGTTTTTCTCATGGATTATCTAGCCAGTTGCACAGTGGAACATCAGTAGTTGCATAGTGGCACATAATTAGTTGCACAGTGCCACAGAGTACATAATCTTATTGGTTTTAAATTTCTATGACAAATTTTCCTTTCCCCACCGCAGCAATGAGTGTGGGCTATTTGCAGTGCTTAACGCCACTGAGTGGAACGGTAGCCAACTGCCCTACTATGAGCCCAAGGAAGTACTTAACATCAGGAAGAAGCTGGCATATGATTGGGTCACCAGCGTGCACAACTCCGCCCCATGGAGGAAGTTGCTGAGATATGACAAGGACTAGGTTAGTACTCTTTTTATGCTCTACCCTTTTTAATGCCTTGCTGGTTTGCACAATTTTTTGATAGATTTTGTAGTTGCACACTAGTAGTAATTCCATTGCAACTCAATGTCATCACTTTTGTTGACACATTAGGAGCACTGGGCATACAACTGTTCAACAACAAAATATTATACCATTTGCCAACAAAGGCACAAATAGCAACCATTTACACAGTGCATGAACTAATTCAAGGAAAACAACTTAGAGAAGAGAAAGCATAGATGTTGAATGTGTCCAGTTGGTCCCAACATTAATAAAAAACAATCATTCTTTTACTTTCCCCCTTTTTCCATACAAATGATGCAAGAGAATCATAGCGGCCTGAGTGGACACACAACGATAGTGTGCTCTGTAGACTAGCAGTGGCTCCATTTGTTTTTCTTCTTTGGGTGTAGCTCTAGCGCCGATTTGTACCATCGACTCTTCGGCCTACCCTTTGTAGTGGACCTTGGCGGATCCCTGGGCACAAAATCATCAGAGGCTTGTGCAAGGGATGCAACCTCCGACAGGGCAGTAGGACCAGTGTGCGTGGGCGCTGGACCATCACCAGGTTGTGTTCGATCACCTGTGGAATAATCATATAAAAAGTTTAGTATTTTTTGCGCAACCAAGATTGATGTTCTCTGCAACCACACAACTCATGATGTGCAACTAACCGGTTGTTGTGCGCAAGTTAAGTTGAAAAGAAAACTTGTCGTAGTACGGCCCGTCATGGAACTTGGATGGTAATCACCTATAGATAGAATGGGAAAACCAAGTTAGTTCTTTATCTTCATGCTCAAACTAAAATAGCGCGCTCAACAGGGTTTCGGGGTGGTGCACGTAGGCCGAATGAGTTTGTGTGCATGCGCAACTAGGTAGGCTGTTCTATGCAACTGGGCACCATGATGTTTGCAACTGAAGTTACACACCTAGTTAGATGTGGAGTTGGGGCAGGTAATTAGTTGGATGATGAGCCCCTTGAGTACTTCCTATAGGGCCATTGGAGGAGCACGCGGGACACTACTTGTTGGGCCAGGTGGGGGAGGCGGTGGTGGAGCATGCCGTGTAGGGCCATGAGGTGGAGGAGGTCCTCGAGGGTTGCCATCACCTGATGGCCCCATAGCAGCTGCCGGTTTTTTCTATTTCTTGGACTTGTTCAGGTGGCCGATCTTGGTATGTGCTCCGCGCATATGCTTGTATACAATGGCCTGTGCTGCATCAGAGCCACTCGCAAACTTGGGTAGTTTCCTAAAATCGTATATGATGTTTCTTTCCCTTATCTGCTTCTTTGATTGAGGAGGCATTTCATCCGGTTGCTCATACCCGGTCCCTGGCGCACTAGGAACAACAGTAGGTGTCCACCGTAGCATGTACCTTTCCGGTATGACATCAACTCCAAGATGGGTGAACACCTTGAGGATGTGGCAACAAAGCATGTCGTCCTTGTTCATTTTGCAGCACTCACACAAATAGTAACCTGCCCCAACCCTTCCTGCACCAAGTAGTTTCAAGAACCATATTTGAAAACAAATTCCTGGTTTGGTCTGAGCTCAAAAATATCAGCACCAACTTGGAACGCATTGTAACGTCTAATCAGCTCAAACTCTTCTCAGAACTTGCGGTAAAGGTCCCTAGTGTAGGTTTCGTAAGCTTGCCTCTCTATTGGGAAGTTGGACCATAGCTCATTCTCAAGGTGTTATGTCCTGTAATCATAGAAGCCTTCCTTGGCAAGGATGTGGTTCTAATTTTTTTCATATTGCTTGACGAAGTTCAACATTGAGTTGTGTGGGTTCACATATCTTTTTAGGACGGTGTTGAACCCCTCACTACATTGTGTAGACTGCAGGAAGGGGAAGAACCTGTGTTTGAAGTAGCACGGCACCCAAGTTGACCTGTATTCGTACAACTTCTCAAAGTGTGTGTGTGTGGGTGTGTCATAGCCTCGTACTTCATCATTAACCCAGCCCAATCCTGCTCAAACTCGTCTGGAGTGAAGCTAAAGTCAACACAGTATTTGAAATCATCAGAGAGCCCTGGATTTCGGCACAAAAGCCAACCAACTTTTTCCTGAGCCTTTTTCATGATGTGCCATCGACAACAGCGATGCACGGTGGTGGGAAAGATGTTGTCTATTGACTGCTTCATCACACCATCCTAATTGGGTATGAAGTTATCAGGAGGTTTGCCATCCATAGCCACTAGGAATGCTCGGAAAACCCAATCAAAGCTCGATGCCAACTCCTGCCTCACAAACGCGCAACCCAGCATGAAAGATTGGCCATGTCGGTTTATTCCGATGAAGGGCGCGAACAACATATTGTACATGTTGGTCATGTAGTTGGTGTCAAATGATATGTAATCGTGGTACGCCTCCGCATAAGCTTTTCAAGCTAAGCCATACACCCAAAATATGTTGACAACTTTGTCCTCTTCATCATATTTTACCTTATAGAAGAAGTTTGGATCGGCTTTCTGTATATCGTTGAAGTGCGCAATTGTCTCAATCATGTCACCCTCCTTTGTGTCATCTCTACGGAAACTTGTACATAGATTTGTTATCGCCTTTGGTCCGAACGGCACCATCATCTCAGATCCATAAAGCTCTACTATTATATGCATCATACGTCCTGCATAATACAAAAAGAAACAATATATCTTTTTTTAGTCGCACAAATGCACACATCCAGCTACACAATAATATGACATGTGGTGGCACAGAGGATAGTTGCAAGAAATGGACAAGTAGCTGTGCCTTTAAAAACACTTGCATTTTGCACACAGGACATTGTGTAGTTGCACAATGAAGGTAATCTAGTTGCACAACAAGCACTAAAGTGATATAGAAACAGCATGGGAAGTTGGACACTAGTTGCACACTTAAGACATTTTAGTTGCACACTAGTACCATAACAGTTGCACACTGGACTGCCTAGAGGGAAACTTAATTACGTAAGGTATATAGAACACACCTGTAGTCAAGTTGCAGTTATACAAGATGCATAAAAACACCTTTTTATTAGGAGAGATGCCTTGGTGTGATCACAAGTATTTGGACAACAAAGGTTTGTTCACCAGCGGATGATCGTGGTCACGAACAAAGTGTGTCACCTCCCATCGCCCATCTAGCAACTTCACCAACATTGTTGCCTTGCATTGAGTCTACTTTATTGTCTCGTGTTTCCAATTCTTATTTTTCTTACTAGGACCAGCCTCCTCTTCAGCAAAGATTGGAGGTTCATCTTCCATTTCCTCATCACTATCAACAGGTTTTGGATCTGGTATGGGGTCCAGGATAGGAGGAGCCTCAACTCCTCCATCATTAGCTTTGGTCTTCTTGTACTTGTTGCAACAAAATTGTTGTTTTACCAATACATTGGTGAGAGTTGTCCGCCTAGAGGTGTTCATCTTGACAGAGAAACCCATCCATAGGGCGTAGCTGTTGTAGTGATCCTTAGCAATTTGAAGGTTGTCAAACCTCATGCCAACATAGGGTTCCATGGGTTGAGAACCAGCCTCATCCTCTCCTTCTTCTCCTTGCACATCACCGTCAACAGCACCTGCTCCTAGCTTAGTCCTAGTTGGACCAGGAACATTTGCCGCACTGCCCGTGTCATCAAGAGTATGGCTCTCTGACTGCAAAGACACCACTACAGGGGCACCACAGGTTGATGACTGCCCTGCCACATTGTCATGGCCCATAGGGTTAGGCCCACGACTTGTCTGTGTGTAGTAAACAGAGTGCTCATTTTCTCTCCCATAATCAGCACTAGCTCCTAGTGGTACGCCGGGTTGCTGCTGATCCATATCATGAGGAATCTCATTGAGATCGGGAGGCAACTCAATGAGATCAATCATTTTCCTTTTTTTGCTACTGCCACACATCCCCTGCACATAAAAAAGATGGAAGTGATGTCATCAGTTTAATCATGTAAGAGTGTTTCAAACAACCTAAAAACATTTTTGTTTCTGTGTGCTACAACACAATCATAAGCACTTGCATACCATTATGACAATCTTAATTGCAAAAGCTACATGTCTATAGCAGAATCTTTTTTATAATAGGTATGCATGTTTTTGAGTGCATAGAATGGTTATGTTAGTTGCATAGTTTACAGTAAATAGGTGGCATAGATAAAGAACATGACTTTTTTACTTCAGTATTTTTCTGACTTTTTCCTCTGTTTGCTACAATGATCTGCAGGCTTTCTGTTGGCAAGGAGCTGATTTAGATTTTTCTGCACATAATTTGATGCTACAATTGAGATGGAAAATCCAGGTGAAAGAAGAAAGAAGATTTGTATGACAGATTATAGATATATGTTTCATCGCAGTTTATGTTTTTAATTCTAGTATATTGAACATATTTCTACACTATAGCTTTCCAATATGTGTGGGACAAGAATATATGCATGACTATTTTACTATGGTTTGTGGTTTCATTAGCCTACTTTATTTTTCTGTTGCACAAATTGCTGGAGAAGTTGGTATGCATCATTGTCTGGTTTTCACAAAAGTTCTTTGTGTTTTTCTGCCATACTATAGTTTTTTGGTTTTGGCGAGGATGCATGTTTCAGTTGGCCAAGATACATGTTCAGTTGGCCAGGATACATGTTTTTCAGCTGGCCAACATGCATGTTCAGTTTGGTCAGGATACATGTTTCAGCTGGCTAGGATACATGTTTTTCCTTTGCACATTTATGGATTTTTGGTTGCACAGATTCTACAGTTTTTACTGTGTTCATTTGCAAACAACAAGTTCAAGTCAGTAGAATGCATGTTTAGTTTTGTCTACAATGCACGTTGAGTTTAGCTAGTATACAAGTTTCATTCTGGCTATGATGCTTGATATCTGCAACTCATCCCCTATGCTTGATATCCCAATCAAATAGTCATTGTTATTTATTTTTATTGCACATATACTTCAGGTTTTTTAAAGTATTCACTCACAAAACATCTAGTTCATGTGGGGTACAATGCATATTTTAGTTTGCCTAGCATGCATGTTGAGTTGCCAGAATACAGGTTCAGTTGTCTGGGATGTATGTTCAGTTGCACATATATGAATTTTAGTTGCACATATTCTTTGGACAGTCAATGTGTTCATTTGCAAACAATAACTATAACTTGGTAGAATGCATGTTTAGTTTTGGTAGAATGCATGAGTTGGCTAGACTCATGTTTTAGTTGGCCAGAAAATATGTCTTAGTCGACTTGCTGAACACATCTAGGGGGAAACTTGGCTGGCATGCATGTTACAAAACATGTTCAGTTTTGTTAAAGTTGATCTCAAACCATGTTTATTGTGCAACTAGAAAGCTGTTCAACTAAACCTAATGACTTGTGTTTAGTTGCACGTTAAACCAGGAAATTAACCAGGATGTAGTGCTTGTGCAACTAAACCTAATGACTTGTGTTTAGTTGCATGAACCAGAAAATGGTAGGCTTGTGTCCATGGTTGGTTTTCAGTTTGCAGACATGACACTCATGGGAGGGGGGAGGGGGGGTGTGATGTTGACAATGGGGTGATGTGCCAGATCCACACCTTTCTTGAAGCAGCTTCTCCATGGATTTGTGCTAGATCCATGGAGAAGGGGGTTTACATATGCAGTACAAGAGGGGGAACTGAAGAGGGGCAGAGGGGAATTACGTGCCTGATGTTGTTGCCTAGTATGATTTTGATCACCTTGCTCTTAGATCTCTTTTTTGAAGCAGTTTCTTCTACTTTGGGGTTGCCATGGCGGCTGTACAGAAGGAGGAAGAAGGGCCTAGGATCCCCTTCTTCTGGGAGAAGAAGAAGGTAGCATGCGAGTGTGGGGGTGAGTGGGCGTGGGAGGGGCTGGGACGCTGGGTAGGTACAGCTGGCCACGTGGGAGTGGACTTTTCTGTTCGAGATTGGCCGCTCGATCGATTCGGTTTGGTGGCCGCCTGTCCTTCCTTTTCTATACCATTGGGGTGGGGGAGGCATGGCCTTACCTTTTTAGGCCGGTCGCTCGATCGCACTAGTGGGCAGTCGGCCACCCATTAGACGCGTCCAAATTTGTAACCCTATCGAAAAACAGATACTTACTTTCCTTTGTTTCAAGTTCTAAAAAAATCCTTAAGCTAAATTCTTTATCTTTGTATTAAAGAGTCAAATTATGTAGCTCATGAGCTGGTTAGATGGTACGTGCTAATAATTCATCTCGTTGGATTGATGCCCGGATTTCATTATGAGTCTGCTGGCAGACGATATATCCGTCCTTTGATTAATAAAGCAAGCTTTTCCTTAAAAAATTCTTTGTTTTAGATTCTCGGAAAAAAACTTTCCTTTGTTTCAATAGAAAAAGATGCATACTTTCCTTCACTAGATTCCTCTAAAAAAGACTTTCCTTTACTAGAGGCGATAAATAAATAGGAAGTTCCAGAAGAGAGACATGCGCAAAAGAAAAGTTCCAGAAGAGAGAACAACCCTAGAAACCTCTTCGACGGCGTGGCGAGGCGAGGCGGGGGTTCGGCAGCGGCGTCTCGTGGACTCCTAGCCAGCCCCTTCATCTCTTCGGGCTTCGGCGGCGAGGCGAGTTTTCCGGCAGAGGCGAGGTAGGCATCCTGCTCCATCTAAACTTGCCTCTACATTGTTCCAACTTCCCCACATTGGAATTTGGAACACTGAACAATTGTGTTGGGTTCGATTTCTCGCAGCCATGGCCGCAGCGGAGGAAACAGCCGTGGGAACCGCTGCGGAGGGGAGCGACCTGCACTCCTTCTTCTCCAAAAGCAGCGTCGCCGCTGATCTTGCTATGGTGGACGACCAGACCCTCAAGGCGCTGGACGAGAAGTACATCATCGCCAGGGACCTCGACGCCGCCATGGTGCTCTCCAAGATCCGCCACTTGGTGGGGCACAGCGAAGCCAGCATCGTCCCCTACGAAGGGCTGTCCTACCAGATTCACTACTAGATTTTTCATTATAACCGAGGGTCAAATTACCGTCGGATATTTCAGTTCACCGTCGGATTTCCATATAACTGACGGTACACCGTCGGCAATCTCCCGTCGGCTGTGCTTCGTCGTCCATTACACTCATAGCTGACGGTACTGCTGGGTAATACCTTCTCCGAGGGTAATTAGCTGACGGTGAGCCGTCGGGCATGTTTTGGTTGCCAGCCGGCTCACATAAACTTGACGACGCTTATAGCTAACGGTTCCCCGTCGGATATCTATTTTTCTGACTGTTATTAGTTCCCATCGGCTTTCGCAATAGATGACGGTATATTTCACCCTTCGGGGTTTGTTATAACCAAGAGGAGAACAAAATCCTTCACGGATTGTTATAACCGAGAGGAGAATGAAACCGAAAAAGCCATTACGATAGCCGACTGTGTATACACCCCTTCGGGGGTTCCTATGGTTGAGAGTCCAACAAAGACCATCAATATAGAGATTCACCGACAGTGAAGTCTCCGTACTTGAGATGTTTGTTATATGGTAGGCCATTAGTCACCCCTCAAGGATTGCTTTCCACTTCAAATATACTCCCTCCGTCCCAAAATGTAAGACGTTTTTTTACACTATGATAGTGTCAAAAAACATCTTATATTTTGGGACGAAGAGGGAGTATATCTCATAATTGCACAATGATACATGACCAAGTAACATATATTATATTTAGTGCAACTTCCAAAATACCATAAGCCTAATGACGTGCATCCAAATTACACTGTTCATCATGATCTATCTAGGAAGTTTGAAATGCAAAACAAAATAGTAACTAATATATAATGGTCCAAGCATTATGCCTAAGCTAAAATTGACCAAAACTTCAGAAGTTCACTTTGTTGCATGTCCTGAAGAAAGATCATTAGACTCATCACCCTTCATGGATCATAATGCTCATCGCCATGTAGATCATGACAATCATCGCCATAGACATCATCACCCTTGCCATAGATCACGATTCCTCCAGTATTGTTTCACTAGACTAGTTGTAAGGGAGATGAAAATGATGTAATGTAGTTGAAATTTAATTGAGCATATAGTGACAAACTTTAGATCTTTTAACTGACTAGTTAGCTGCTATCTAGCAGTATGACTACACATTTACCTTTTGATCCTTCACATGCAATTTTCAGGGTAACATGAATCAGCAGGAACACATACTCAAAATAATAAAGAATGAGGACTACACGTTGCTCTGTATACTACAGAAATAATATACCAATAAACCACAGTGATTTCAATTTTATAATAAGTTTGCAACAGTTCAGAACACATCATGCTTTTTGAATTACTTGTAACATTCATATAATTCCAAGCACATGACAATTTTCTAATTAACTATATTCATCATATCTCCAGAAGCCCCATGTGCTATAGTTAGACCAAGATGGCCATGTGATATAGGAAAAAAAATTCCTATATGAGTTCAACAAAATTTTACCCCTCGCACCGTAATTAAGATAGATTTAGTGTAAAGAAAACAGCTAGTCCATAGATAGATATCTCAGTTATGAGCCACATCTAGGAAAATAGGGCACAAGCAGGTGCATACATTATATATATAGTACAGTAGTATCACCTAGGCAATGTGGTAAGCTAAGAAATCAGCTAAAAAAAGAAGGTCCCAAAGCAAGTTATCTGTATAGCATGGTCTTCAAAGGCATTGTACGCTGGCCAAGTGGTCAGTGTGCCTCAGACACAAGATCTCAAATAAAAAAAGGAAGGTCTCAAAACAAGGAAGTCGATTGACAGGGCAATGTTCTTATTAGAAGTTCAGAACTCAATGGTAGTGATGAAGATACATGTATTTTCGCATATATGTTTCTCCATGCGCATGTTGTCTAGAACTAAATTGGCGCATAACTAGATGGGATGTATGGCTAAGAGATGATGGACCAACCTTTTCAGTTTCGTGTTGACAAACATCATCTCGTCCGCTTTCAAATACGACTTCATGTACCTCAGCTCAAAAGCATTACATTATTGCTCTTCAGATAGTCCCAACTGCCACCTGCATGATAACATAGCGTGTATAAGAACAATAAGTAAGAACCCCTGCTCTACCCTGCTCTACATCATTGAGAAAGAACACACAAGACATGATGTTAACATGCCAGTGGATGCACATCTTTAGGAACAGGAGCTAAATATTACAGAAATAATCCCTCCGTCCTAAAATAAGTGTCTCAAGGTTAGTATAACTTTGTACTAATGTTAGTACAAAGTTGAGACATTATTTTGAGACAGAGAGAGTACAAAATACTGAAAAGAAAAGCAAAATCGAGATGAAAAAACTTACAAGTACATCTACAGACCAAAACTGAAGGAAAAAAGAACAAGGAATGTACGTACTACATGAATGGAGGACCTCTTCAATGTAAATTAGTTGTCTGGCAGGGAGAACTAGTTAAGTTATACAATAGTATGAAGTATACATCCCAATCCTAATTGCACATGCTGACACAGTGTCTCTTCTGTTATGTACTACTCCCTCCATTCCTAAATATTTGTCTTTTAGAGATTTCAAATGGACTACCACATACGTATTTATATAGACATATTTTAGAGTGTAGATTCACTCATTTTGCTTGGTATGTAGTCACTTGTTGAAATCTCTAGAAAGAAAAATATTTAGGAATGGAGGGAGTAGTACTAGTTCCAACTGCTGCAACTAGGTAGCCTTGATCAAACGTACATGCATCAACACAAGCTAGCTATCTCACCTCATTGGCGCCAAATGGCTACTTACTAGTTACTAGTCAACCAAACTATCTTTCAACACATAGACTTGACTTTATTTTCCAAACTAATAGGGTTGTCTTTGTTTTTCAGCAATCATACAAACAAAAACTATACCTAAACAGACATGCAAACAACGATGGCCATGGCCTCACTGTAGAACGTGAACCTCACCACCATAGTAGCCCGCCATGGAACCATCTCCTCAATCTCCCCGGTATTCAACTTGAAAGACACGAGAAAATCCTGCACCTCAACCACCAAAAAACAAGCCATCCATTACAATAGCACACATACGCCACACAGATGACCTTCTCGATGAATTGTGCAAAGGAAGTGGCGACCAAACCTGGTACTGGTGGGCGAAGGCGCGAGTGAGCGTGGTCCACTCGGCAACATCAGGTGGCCACTTGGATGAGGAGGAGCTTCAAGAAAGGGCAGATGGCCGATACATGGCGTAGGAAGTGGAGAGATATAGAGCTGATGAAGAAGACCGCTGCGTTCCTGAATCGTGAGGAGTGGCGTCGAGCACCTATTGGTTGGGGCGATGAGGCCAAGCCGACCAGATCCGGCAGCATCGTGGCCGAGGGCTGCTAGATCTGAGGGCCATGAAGATCGAGATGGGAGTTGAAGGGAGCAGGTGATGTTGCTGGACTAGAGAGGGCAACGAGGGTGGAAGTGCGCAGCGCCGCAGCCGGATCGACGGGTGACGGCGGGGTTGGCGCATGGCAGCGGGGAAGCGAGAAGAGAAGATGCAGCGTGGGAGGTTTCAGAGGGAAAAGGGGCGAGGGATGGGAGGACGTGGGCACGTGGCCGATAGAAGATGGGCCATAAAATTTGGTAAGTGGCAAGAGGGAAATAGTGGTAGGGGGTGAAATGGTTCCTTTTTTTCTTAGAAGTGAAATGGTTATTGATACTACTCCCTCGTTCCAAATTCCTCGTCGCTGAAATGGATGTATCTAGAACTAAAATACATCTAGATACATTCACACGTGTGACAAGTAATTCGGAACGGAGGGAGTACCTGATAAAAGAATTTATATAAAAAATATTGTACATGCAACACATATTCAGTCGGAAAAAAATCGAAAGTAATTATTTTCAGGTTTGTCATAAAATGTAATTGTGGCAACCACACAATGCAACTCCAAACTTGACAAAGAACTACGAAGGACAAACCAGGCACACCACATGGACCCGCCGTCGTAACTTCGACTTCACGGCGACGAACAAATCGAGGCAATCCCACATGCACGTTGGAGAAGTGCCGACTACCACAAACATTGTTGCGTCATTGACATTGCTCCCGCCATCATCGTTGCCACGGAAGCCTGGAAGCCACAACCTCGTCATACACGGTCCTGCTTGCTGATGTCGAACTTCTAAGATGAAGCGCCCGGGAGGAATACGACACCAAAGTGTTGCCATAGTCACACAAGATCAGGGGTTTCTCCCAGAGTGGTCGTGATGGCCCGATCCGCATGGGAGGGGTGTGAGAGGAAAAAATAGTTATGCATACATGAAGGTCAATGATGGTCACAGCCGTCGCCATCACTCGGCACAACACAAAGCTGAGACGGGGTCTTCACCCAAGCTCCCACACCACCTCAGCCGCACATCATGCCGCATAGGCTCCGGCAAGCCAACCAACCACCACCACCATCGAAGCTGCCACCAACAAAGAAGTCCCGAGATCTGCAGCAGCCATCAGCACCTCGCGGAGACCATCGGCGGCCAACCTCCATCACGAGGCCCGAGATCCACCAACGGTCATCTAGACGCAGAGCCGCCGAACGCAGCACGAGCCGCTATGCCCTATCGAGCACCATGACGTTAAGGAACAAAGGAGCACCGCCCCGAGGCCAAGAACCAACATGGTTCCGAGCCGCAAACATACATCAGACGCGCCGACCGTGCTCTATGGAGACCAGAACTGCTGCACCGTAGACATGGGTCTACGCACGTCAGCGTACCACATGGTCCATCGCGCCACCACATCTGCACTCTGCGGCCACTGCTCTAGCTTTTGGGAAGCACGCAAGAGCACATCTGAGTGACAGCTACTTAAGCACATGGCACCGGCCGACACCATGTATGCAACATCCGCCATCGCAACCGTCAGATCTTGGTGCTAGGACCCAAATCCTCATTGAACTAGACCGCCCCATGGCCCGCTTCGCCGGAGTAGCAGTCCCTCACTGTGCCATCGCATGACCCCACGGCGGCAGATCCATGCTATTGAGCCCCTTGTGCACCTGCACCGCCACACGACACTCCATCGTAGCACCACAAGCCACGAAGAAACACCACGCCAGCCAGGACTAGAACCACGCGCGTTGCATCAGATCTGCACCCCATGCATAGCACTAGTACCAGCCATGACTACCGACCACCCGATAGGGACCATGCATCATCTCGGCTTCCTCGTACCCACGACGAGCCTCCTAGCTCTCCCCACTACACCTCCGTGCCTCCTACATAGCCCCACCCAAGCTGCAGGACCACCTCGCACCGTGATGCGACCCATGTGCGATGGGTTTGCACCGGCCGGGCCACCCTGGATGCCCGCAACTTAGCTCCTTGCGTCGGCCCTTGCGGCGCCACCTCACCACGTAAGTGCGAGCATATCACGCCTGGGCGCCCACTATAGTGGCCGCCCCGCGCCACCCAACCGCGAGCAGGATGAGGAAATGGCCACGCCGCCACCGTCGTGCGACCTTTGCTCGATCGCCTACCGGTAGAGGCGACTGCAGCATGGGTGATGGGTGTGACCTAACTGATTCCAGACATGTTTCGACGCGGGGACCTAATTTTTGGAAATTTTCTTATACAGGAATTATCTGGAATATAACATCGGTCATTCCACATGTTTAACGACGTCGTCCGTTGAAACATATCACCGAGAGTAAAGGTTAACTGTCGGTTATTGCTATCCCCCGTCGGGTATTTTCTCAAATAACCGAGAGTCACATAAGTACCGTCGGCCATTTCAACTCATAGGTGAGAGTTTTGTTTTCAACTTCGGCTATTAAATTCCACCGTCGGGCATTACATGTATTCCCCGAGGGTGTAGCAAGAACCGCCGGGCATTACACTGAACCGTCGGACTTTAAATTGGATACTCGAGCATGGGATTTTCACTGTCGGGCAATCTAGTATACCGTCGGCTATTAGTACTAATACTTGTGAGTTGGCAATAACCGTCGGCGATTGAAACTACCGTCGGCTATTAGATTTCATCGTCGGAAATATGGGGATTTCTAGTAGTGATTCCGTGTCACGACCCGGGGCAGCACGAGTATGACCCCACACTCCGGCAGCTTTGCCTGCGCCGCGGCAAGGTCGAAACTTGCACGGTCGGCGACCCCAGGACCTCGCGCAAGGCCAAGATCGTCACGGCCAGTGGTGAATCTACGGAGTAAATGTAGGGTAGGCTCAACTGTAATTATGCCATTGACATGGGCTGGGAAACAATAGTTTTGCTACGCTGGGGTCTAATCTTTGGTACTAAAAAAGAAATTACTCTTGTTGGAGGGCAGGCTTAAGCCTGTTAAAGCATGCCTAGTAGATTCGCCCCTGATCACGGCCACGCTATCCTTGGTCAAGAAGACCGTCCTGAGTGGCCATCGCTTGTTTAGCGACGGTCTACGCTAGGGCGATGAAGTCTTCAAGTAGGACAAGAAGACCGTGGATGATGCCCTGCTGGACATCTGCTGCCTACTCGAGTGCCCAAGGGCATCTCTCAAAATGCTTGAACTTGGTCCGGGGACGGTCGTTGGGCCGCTGATATTCACAATGGAAGATGGCGCAGAGAACCATTGCAGGTCATTCGGTCCGAGTGGAGCCCGGGTAGATGACGGGATCTCTAATATTACTGTCGAACAAGGTGCAATGGTCAATTTCATCCTACTAGTCCAGAGGGATGATGTTTTTTGGGATTTTGCTCGGTCGCAACTCCGCCACGAATTGAATTGTGTGGTCATGACAGGCGGTGATGAGGAACCAAATGTCATGACACGGGCTTTCTTGCACAGACTCAAGGATTGTCTGTCTGTCCCTGTGTATGCGCTCACCGATTCAGATCCAGAGGGAATTTCGATCTTTTGTACCTACAAGTTTGGATCAACGGAGATGCCATTTGACAATGTGGGTCTTACCATTCCTGATATCAAGTTGATTGCGTATATAGGTGATGATGCCCTTCATTTGAGTCACCTTCAATTGCTGGCCAAGCACGACAGATCGATTCTTGAGGGATTGTGTGCCCAAAAGCATGTAATAGGTGATGAACAATTGAGGGAGAACATACATTTAATGATGAATAGGGGCTTGAAATGCAAAATCGAAGCTTTATATTATCTTCAATAGCCTCCTAATGACTACATCCGCAAAGCAGTAGGCAAGCTGGAGGACATCTAAGTAGCTCGTTGTGTTTAACTTTGGTAGAGAGACATCTATGTAGTTTGCTATATTGACTTTAGAGGATAATCTTCTAAGTTAGTTCATGTTGGGTGTGCAAACTATGGTTACTACTAGATTGTGCATGCACTTATGTTGTCACAATCTAGGTTATTAATGCTCCAGATTCTATATGACATTAAGCAGCTTGTTCCTGTTTTCGCTGTTTTGTTACAAGGAAGGCTTTATATTTTGGCTCAACTGAAATCAGATTTTGGTAGCTTTTTTCAAAGGTGAGTTATTCTCTCCAGGTTGCAAAATCTTCGATTAGAACCATCATTCCTGGAACCAACGGTGCTACGGATGTCCCCATACCATATTACTTTTTGTGTGGCAATAGCGCTGGTAGTAGTATTGATCAATTGTGAATACAAAAAAGTGTGCCTATGCGCTAGGCGGCAACAAAACGCCTACCGCTTAATCATGCCAGGTCTGCGCTTAAGTGTGCCTAGGCATGCACTTAGGTGAGGCAAGTGTTAGGCGGTGTCAAAATGTACAATTAACGCCTAGTGCTTTCTTTATCCTTTCAATTCAGACAATATTTCCTTCTAACCTCCATGTTTCTTCAGACCATATTTCTGTAAGGAAACTTTGAATTTGTGTAGCAAATCTAGTTGCAGTAAGAAATAAAGATAGTTGAGATTCTTCTGGGCAATGAAAGGCCTCAGTTTGAGTTTGGGCAACAATAGTCTTGGTAATCAGAATACCAGATATAGCTGCACCTGCAAGTAGCATGTATTGTTATTTATCTCCCACTGTTAAGGCATGATCTAGGGACCTTTAACAGTTGATCACTGAAGTAGTCAAGCATCTTTTTACTTTATATGATGTAGCAAGGTTGATGACTGCCCAACCTTTTTATCTTGCAATGGTTTTGGAAAATTATTTAATGTGTATAAAGTAAAAAGATGTACATTTTGCACTGCTCTACCTTGAGAACATTGAAGAGCACATCATTTTGCACTGCTTGTGGAATGGGAATCACATTTGGATGACATCATACTTAATTTGTAGTGTGGCAACTAGCAAGTAGCATATCTAGTTGGAAATCACAAGTAGATGCCGTTTTCAGGAAGAACTGTGGTAATACTTGGATCCTGGAAGTGCATCTTCCTTACTTATAACGAATAAGAGCAATATACATAAGGGATTGAATGATCAAAGATCTGGTCACCGAGTAGCCCCCAACCCAATGTCGGCTCGGGATATCTAAAGCAATGTCGGGACCCCGATCCTAAGTCACACCGATCTAGCATGTAACACATCATATCACTTTGCGGCCTCATGCACGGTATCCCCACGGGTGCCACCTTACCTGGCCCGGGACCGTTTGCGCCTATTGGCTTACATATATGATGGTGACGTTAGCATCCATATGACAGAGAACCCGGACCGACATGACTAGTCGTAAACCCAAGGTGGTACTAAGTTATGGAAACATGCATACATGACCCAGCAATGCCCATGTCGGTCAACATACGAGTGAATCCGGGCTATAGCAATGCTAACAGGACTCCGGTAGTCATCACGAGACATTCCCTGAAGGGCAGACACATGAGCAAAGAAGGACACATGCCGGTCAATCCATGTGTTCCGGAGCAGTAGCAAGCTACCAAGGCTCAGTGGAAGCACTAGGAGGCATTTTCCCATAAAGTAGGCTACCAAGAATAAACAACTAGGTGTCGGATCCCACACATACCAAGCATTTCAATATCATACACACAATATGCTCGATATGTATAGATACAACATGGCATCACAACATAACTCTACAACTCATATAGAAAAAGCCCCAGAAGAGCCACATAGCATTCCATACAAACAGGGGTCTCATGACCTATCATTCAGAGCATACAAACAACGGAAGCATTACATGTCTGAGTACAGACAACTACAAAAGAAAGGGCTGAGAAGCCTGACTATCTACAAGACCCTCCCAAGGGTACAAGATCGTAGCGGGGATACAAGCTACTCGTCGAAGTCACTAGTGTAACCAACTGCAAAACATAAATAAGAAAACGTGAGTACGAAGGTACTCAGCAAGTCTTACATCGGAACTATCTACATATGCAACATTATCAACAAAGGGGGTGGTGGAGTTTTAACAACAGCAAGCCAGCTTTGACTCAGTGGCTAATCTATACTACGAGTATCAGAAACTTCTTTGAGGTGAGAAGACGCACACGAGTCCACATATTCACCCTATCAAAACTCCACTATGGATCTGTTCCCATCTCCCTACGAGAAGGCCATCCATAGCACTCGCGCTTATTTTGCGTATTTTAGTGTATCCACTTCAAGTTTTCTATGTACTACATAAGTCCTCCAAGTTTCCATATCCGAGGAAAACGGCTATTCGAATAGATAATGTTAACCCTGCAGGGGTGTACTTCTTCACACACGCTCTCGCCACTTATCGCCCTGTACATGTCATGTACCTCGGCAACCTTCAAGAGGAAGCCGGGCGAGGGTGTCAGCCACGACCTGACTAACCACACAAGTCTCTCGTCCAGGTTTATCGCCTATTCGAGTTCCATCTGCAAGGAGTTCCGGCCGAAGTCTCCAGTACGGCCCGAAACGATGTGTGCAGGGTTCCCAAGCCCACCATCCGGGTGCCACTAGGTACACTGTGCCATGGTGCCTAGTCTGTCCCAAGCCCGTCCCGTCGGGCACCACCTGGTAGACAGCTAGCACTACCTACAAATGCCAGAAACTAGTTGCAACTCCTGGACAAAGATCAAGTAGATTAATAAGCCGAGAGGGGCCAGATAACCGGAACCCAATGTGTGGTAGTAACTGGACTTGGATAACATACACAGAACTCAGTGCTTAGGGACGGTTCTAATGAGACAACCCACCATGTACTCCTACATGGCCTCTCATCGCTACCTTTACCAAAACGTGTTCACACACTTAGCCTTTATCGATAGGACATGTTCACCATTCCGATTCATTCCCGATGAATGAGACCTGACACAACTCTAAGCATAGCTGGCATAAAGAAAACAAGCATGGATGAGTAGGCATATCAAGGCTCAAGCAACTCCTACTCATTCTAGTGGGTTTCAACTATTTACTGTGGCAATGACAGGTCATGCAGAGCAATGGGTTCAACTACCGCAGCAGAAAAGTAGCAGTTGAATTGCTGTTGTCCAAATGCAGTATAAGGAGCAGAAGCGAGAGAGTGGGATTTTATCGAAATGCTCAAGGGGGATTGCTTGCCTGATAGATCAACGAAGGGGCACTACTCCTCTGATAGGTACTCGGGAACACCTTCCGGAGTGGAACCTATCGAGAAGAAATGGTGCCGGCAATCAATACACAAACAAATGCAACAATATGATGCATGAACATGACATGTTCAAATGCTAGTGTTTGGGCTAATGCAAGATGCTACCAAGTTGGTTGAAGCCCATTTGAATCAAAGATTCAAATGCAAATTCAAAATGAAGCATTTAAAATGCCCATATTATGTTTTCACTTATACAGCATGTATAAGTTGGTTTTTCATGCATGGAAATGGCATAAATGGATTCCTTGCATTTTTCTGATAATTTTTCATATATAAATTATTTCATTCTGAGCTATGGTTGAAATTCTATGAATTTTAGAAGTTTATATCATTTTCTGGATTTTCCTGATTTATTTTTAAACCAGAAAATGATTAATTGCATCAGCATGACAGAGGTATGACGTCAGTGAGTCAACCGCGGCTGACCAGATCAAACCTGACCAGTGGGTCCCACTGGTTAGCGACCCGGTCAACTAACTAAGTTAGTTAGCCCATACTAACTGGGTAGGACCCACTAGTCAGTGACTGTAGTAACTAACCTAACTAGTTAATTAGTGCTAACTAGAGTAATTAGTCGAGAGGGGCCCGCAAGTCAGTGAGAGAGAGGGGGAGGTCAAACCGGGTAGTGGGGTCAACCCACACCGGTCAACGGGTCAGCGGTCGCCGGCGTTTAGCTGCCGGCGAGTCCAGACACGGCGGTGCGCTGCGGGATTCTCCTACAGAGCGCCGTTTGGCGCGCGGAGCACATCTACGGGATGCGGACGCTCATCCACATCCAACCGTGGTGGTGGCACGACCGGAGTTGCGCCGGCGATGACGAGTGCGGCGGCCGGAGTTCGGCCATGGGGGGTTTTGATGTTGCGGGGCACGGGGGAGGCTGGGAGCGGGTCCGCTCGACTCGCTGGAGTGCACTGAGTGCAACGGCTAGCTCGGTTGTGAGCTGCGGCGGCTGTGGCCACGACGGCGAGGAGCTGCGGCGGCGATGGCTTCGGCCGTGGTGGAAACGATGGCTACGACGCGGGAACGAGGGGGAGAAGAGAGGGGAAACGGGGAGATGCTCACAGAGATCACGCGAAGCAGCACAGCGGGCTCGGGGGAGACCTGGTGACGGCAAATCTATGGTGGTGGACAACGGAGCCCGAGGTGGAAGACGATGGCGATGGCGGCGTTCCAGGGCGTCCGACGTTGTGCGTCTCGACGAGGAGGCGTAGCCCACAGCAGCGGAGTGCGTGGACACAACAGAGGGGCGGGGGGACGGCGGGGAGTGCGTCGGCGGTGAGCTGCTGCGATGGTAGCACTTCGGCTATCGCGGGAGAGGGTGACAGAGGAGAGGATGAGGGCGAGGGAGAGTGAGAGGTGCCTTGAGGTGCGTGGCGACGCTTCAGGGGTTCGCGGAGCAAGCAGGAAGGCAGGAGGTGGCCGGGCGCGTGGCCGCGTGCTCGGCGTCCTCCTAGCGCGGTGGAGACGACGACTGGCAGTGCCAGTCGGCTGGGCCGGCCTGTTGGACCGCTGGGCTGCACAGTGCCCGGCTGCACAGGTAAGTGGCCAAGGTAAGTTTTCCCATTTTTAGTTTTTTTCTATTTCTCACATTTGTTTTTGACTTAAAATAAATACTAGCACAATTCTAAAAATGTTGAGATTCCTTGTGACCACTAGTTATAATATACGAGAGGCCCTCACCAATTTCCAACATTTTTGTAGCCTTTAAAATATTTATATTATTTAAACAGCTCCAATTCAAATACATATGGGTTCATTCAAAAATCCAAAATGTTTAGCAAAAATGTGCAGCACCTCTGGTTGTTGTTTCCAACATTTTCAAAAGACCATGAACATTTTTGAAGAGCATTTTGGGTTCATTGAAATTCCATTTTTAATTTGAATCTTTTTGAATTTGCTTTGGTGCTAGGGTTTGAAACATTCCCCATTTCAATTTCATTTGAAACTTAAACATGATGCACAAAGCAAGCCTAGATCATACCAGAACTAGGGATGTGACAACTTGTTGGAAATATGCCCTAGAGGCAATAATAAATTGGTTATTATTATATTTCCTTGTTCATGATAATCGTTTATTATCCATGCTAGAATTGTATTGATAGGAAACTCAGATACATGTGTGGATACATAGACAACACCATCTCCCTAGTAAGCCTCTAGTTGACTAGCTCGTTGATCAATAGATGGTTACGGTTTCCTGACCATGGACATTGGATGTCATTGATAACGGGATCACATCATTAGGAGAATGATGTGATGGAAAAGACCCAATCCTAAGCCTAGCACAAAGATCGTGTAGTTCGTATGCTAAAGCTTTTCTAATGTCAAGTATCATTTCCTTAGACCATGAGATTGTGCAACTCCCAGATACCGTAGGAATGCTTTGGGTGTACCAAACGTCACAACGTAACTGGGTGGCTATAAAAGTTCACTACAAGTATCTCCAAAAGTGTCTGTTGGGTTGGCACGAATCGAGACTGGGATTTGTCACTCTGTGTAAACAGAGAGGTATATCTGGGCCCACTCGGTAGGACATCATCATAATGTGCACAATGTGACCAAGGAGTTGATCACGGGATGATGTGTTACGGAACGAGTAAAGAGACTTGCCAGTAACGAGATTGAACAAGGTATCGGGATATCGACGATCGAATCTCGGGCAAGTATCGTACTGATAGACAAAGGGAATTGTATACGGGATTAATTGAATCCTTGACATCGTGGTTCATCCAATGAGATCATCATGGAGCATGTGGTAGCCACCTTGGGTATCGAAATCCCGCTATTGGTTATTGACCGGAGAGTTGTCTCGGCCATGTCTGCATGACTCCCGAACCCGTAGGTCTACACACTTAAGGTTCGATGACGCTAGGGTTATAGGGAAAGTATGTACGCGGTTACTGAATGTTGCTCGGAGTCCCGGATGAGATCCCGGACGTCACAAGGAGTTCCGGAATGGTCCGGAGGTAAAGATTGATATATAGGAAGTATGGTTTTGGCCATCGGAAGTGTTCCGGGCATGACCGATAGTGTACCGGGACCACTAGAGGGGTCCGGGGGTCCACCAGGTGGGGCCAGCGGCCCCGGAGGCATACATGGGCCAAGTGTGAGAAGGGACCAGCTCCTAGGTGGGCTGGGGCGCCTCCCCACCAATTCCCATGCGCCTAGAGAGAAGAGGGGGCAAACCCTAAGGGCAGATGGGCCCTAAGGCCCATGCCTGGTGTGCCTCCCTCTCCCCCCACTTGGCCGCCACCCCAGATGGGGATTGGGGCTGCCGCCACCCCAGATGGGGATTGGGGCTGCCGCCACCCCTAGGGTGGAAACCCTGGGTGGGGGCGCAACCCTCCCTCTCCCCCTATATATAGTGGAGGCAAAGGGGCAGCCCAACACACGAAGTTCTTCCCCTGTTGGCGCAGCCCTACCCCTCTCCCTCCTCGTCTCTCGTAGTGCTTGGCGAAGCCCTGCTGGAGTTCCGCGCTCCTCCACCACCACCACGCCGTCGTGCTGCTGCTGGACGGAGTCTTCCCCAACCTCTCCTTCTCCCATTGCCGGATCAAGGCGTAGGAGACGTCACCGGGCTGCACGTGTGTTGAACGCGGAGGCATCGTGATTCGGCGCTTAGATCGGAATCAACCATGATCTGAATCGCTTCGAGTACGACTCCTTCATCCGCGTTCTTGCAACGGTTCCGCTTAGCGATCTACAAGGGTATGTAGATGCACTCTCCTTCCCCTTGTTACTAGATTAGTCCATATATTGATCGTGGTGATGCGTAGAAAATTTTAAATTTCTGCTACGATCCCCAACAGTGGCATCATGAGCTAGGTCTATGCGTAATTTCTATGAACGAGTAGAACACAAAGCATTTGTGGGCGTGGATATTGTCAATTTGCTTGCCATTACTAGTCTTACCTTGATTCGGTGGCATCGTGGGATGAAGCGGCCCGACCGACCTTACACGTACGCTTACGTGAGACTGGTTCCACCGATTGACATGCACTAGTTGCGTAAGGTGGCTGGCGGGTGTCTGTCTCTCCCACTTTAGTCGGATCAGATTCGATGAAAAGGGTCCTTATGAAGGGTAAATAGAAATTGGCATATCACGTTGTGATTTTGGCGTAGGTAAGAAATGTTCTTGCTAGAAACCTATAGCAGCCACGTAAAAACTTGCAACAACAATTAGAGGACGTCTAACTTGTTTTTGCAGCATGTGGCATGTGATGTGATATGGCCAAAAGGATGTGATAAATGATATATGTGATGTATGAGATTGATCATATTCTTGTAATAGGAATCACGACCTGCATGTCGATGAGTATGACAACCGACAGGAGCCATAGGAGTTGTCTTAATTTATTTATGACCTGCGTGTCAACATAAACATCATGTAATTACTTTACTTTATTGCTAAAGCGTTAGCCATAATAGTAGAAGTAATAGATGACGAGACAACTTCAAGAAGACACGATGATGGAGATCATGATGATGGAGATCATGGTGTCATGCCGGTGACAATGATGATCATGGAGCCCCGAAGATGGAGATCAAAAGGAGCAAAATGATATTGGCCATATCATGTCACTATTTGATTGCATGTAATGTTTATCATGTTTTACATCTTATTTCCTTAGAACGACGGTAGCTTCAATAAGATGATCCCTCACTAAAATTTCAAGAAAAGTGTTTCCCCTAACTGCGCACCGTTGCGAAGGCTCGTTGTTTCGAAGCACCACGTGATGATCGGGTGTGATAGATTCTAACGTTCGAATACAACGAGTGTTCACGAGCCTAGCATGTACAGACATGGCCTTGGGACACATGCGAAACACTTAGGTTGACTTGACGGGCCTAACATGTACAGACATGGCCTCGGAACACGGAAGACCGAAAGGTCGAACATGAGTCGTATAGAAGATACGATCAACATGAGATGTTCACCGTTGATGACTAGTCTGTCTCACGTGATGATCGGACACGGCCTAGTCGATTCAGATCATATTTCACTTAGATGACTAGAGGAATGTCTATCTGAGTGGGAGTTCATTAAATAATTTGATTAGATGAACTCAATTATCATGAACATAGTCTAAATTGTCTTTGCAAATATGTTGTAGATAAATAGCTCACGTTGTAGCTCCCTGTTTCAATACGTTCCTAGAGAAAGATTAAGTTGAAAGATATTGTAAGCAATGATGCAGACTAGGTCCGTAGTCCGAGGAGTGTCCTCACTGCTACACAGAAGGCTTACGTCTTTGATGCACCGCTTGATGTGCAAACCCCTACAACGTCGTCTGTGGATGTTGTGAACACCTGACAGACACATCCTGATGACTACTTGATAGTTTAGTGCACCATACTTTATGACTTAGAATCGGGATTCCAATGACGTTTTGAACACCATAGAACATATGAGATGTTCCAAGAGCTGAAATTGAGATTTCAGGCTCATGCCTGTGTTGAGAGGTGTGAGACCTCTGACAAGTTCTTTTGCCAACAAGATGGAGGAGAATAGCTCAGCTAGTGAGCATGTGCTCAGAATGTCTGGGTGCTACAATCACTTAAATCAAGTGGGAGTTAAACTTCCAGATAAGATAGTGATTGATAGAGTTCTCTAGCCACTATCACTAAGCTACTAGATCTTCATGATGAACTATGACATGCAAGGGATGGAGTTGATCCCGAAGCTATTCACGGTGCTTAAGACCGCAAAAGGTAGAAATCGAGAAGGAGCATCAAGTGTTGATGGTTTAACAAGACCACTGGTTTCAAGAAGGGCAAGGGCTAGAAGGGAAACTTCATGGATGGCAAACCAGTTGCCGCTCCAGTGAAGGAACCCAAGGTTGAACCCAAACCCGAGACTGAGTGCTTCTATTGTAAGGGGAACGGTCACTGGTAGCGGAATTACCCCAAATGCATGGTAGATAAGAAGGCTGGCAACTTCAAAGTATATACGTGTTATTAATGTGTACCTCACTAGTACTCCTGGTAGTACCTGGGTATTGGATACCGGTTCAGTTGCTATTATTGGTGACTTGAAGCAAAAGCTACGAACTAAACGGAGACTGTCTAAGGGCGAGGTGAGGATGTGTGTTGGAAGTGTTTCCAAAGTTGATGAGATCACCATCGCACGCTACGTCTGCCTTCGGGATTAGTATTGAACCTAGATAAATGTTACCAGGTGTCTACGTTGAGCATGAATATGATTAGATCATGTTCATTGCAATACGGTTATTCATTTAAGTTAGATAATAATGGTTATTCTGTTTACATGAATAATACCTTTCATGGTCATGCACCCTATGTGAATGGTTCATTGAATCTCGGTCGTGGTAATACACATGTTCACGCCAAACGATGTAGAGTTAATAATGATAGTACCACTTTGTTGTGGCACTGCCGCTTAGGTCATATTGGCGTAAGATGCATGAAGAAACTCCATATCGATGGATGTTTGGAGTCACTTGATTTTGAATTGCCTGACACATGCGAGCCATGCCTCATGGGCAGGATGACTAAGACCCCATTTTCAGGTACAATGAAACGGGCAAGTGACTTGTTGGAAATCATACATGCTGATGCGTGTGATCCAATGAGAATTGAAGCATGCGGTGGATATCGCTATTTTCTCATCTTCACTGATGATTTGAGTAGATATAGGTATATTTACTTAATGAAGCACAAGTCTCGTTTGAAAAATTCAAGCGATTTCAGAGTGAAGTTAAGAACCATCATAACAAGAAGATCAAATTCCTACGATCTGATCGATGAGAATTTCTGAGTTATGAGTTTGGCAATCACTTAAGACATTGTGGAATTGTTTCATAGTTGAAGCCACCTGGAACACAACTGGGTTATGGTGTGTCCGGACTTCGTAATCGAACCTTATGAGATATGGTGCGATCTATGATGTCTCTTACCGATCTACCGTTTTCATTTTGAGGTTATGCGTTAGAGACAGCTGCATTCACTTTAGATAGGACACCATTTAAGTCCGTTGAAACGACGTCGTGTGAACATTGGTTTGGCAAGAAACCAAAGTAGTCATTTCTTAATGTTTGGGGCTGTGATGCTCAAGGCTTCAGCCGGAGAAGCTCGAACCCAAAAGCGGAAAAAAACATCTTCATAGGATACCCAAAGGTGACAGTTGGGTATACCTTCTATCTTAGATCCGAGGGCAAATTGTTTGTCGCTCAGAATGGGTCCTTTCTCGAGAAGGAGTTTCTCTCGAAAGAATTGAGTGGGAGGAAGATAGAACTTGATGAGGTTGTCGAACCTTTGTTTCAACCAGAGAGTGATGCAACATAGAAAGATGTTTTCTGTGGAGCCTATGTCTGTTGAATAGGAAGTTAATGATAGTGATCATGAAGCTTCGGATCAAGTTGCTATCGAACCTCATAGGTCGACAAGGATATGTACTACTCCTAAGTGGTACGGTAATCCTGTCTCAGATATCATGTTGTTGGACAACAATGAACCTACGAGCTATGGAAAAGCGATGGTTGGCCCGTATTCCGACAAATGGTTAGAAGCCATGAAATCCGAGATAGGATCCATATATCAGAACAAAGTATGGACTTTGGTGGACTTGCCCGATGATCGGCAAGCCATTAAGATAAATGGATCTTTAAGAAGAAGACGGACGTGGGCGGTAATGTTACCATCTATGAAGCTCGACTTGTGGGAAAGAGTCTTTTCACAAGTTCAAGGAGTTGACTACGATGAGAATTTCTCACCCGTAGCGATGCTTAAGTCCGTCGGAATCATGTTAGCATTAGCTGTATTTTTCGATTATGAAATCTTACAGATGGATGTCAAAACAAGTTTTCTTACCAGTTTTCGTAAGAAAAGTTGTATGTGATACAATAAAAGGTTTTGTCGATCCTAAGGATGCTAAAAGGTATGCTGGCTCCAGCAATCCTTCTATGGACTAGAGCAAGCATCTCGGAATCGGAATATATGTTTTGATGGAGTGATCAAAGCTTTTAGGTTTATACAATGTTTGCTAGAAACTTGTATTTACAAGAAAGTGAGTGGGAGCACTACAACATTTCTGATAAGTATATGTGGATGACATATTGTTGATTCGAAATGATGTAGAATTTCTGGAAAGCATAAACGGTTGTTTGAAGAGTGTTTTTCAAAGGAAGACCTGGATAAAGCTGCTTACATATTGGGCATCAAGATCTATAGAGATAGATCAAAACACCTGATGATACTTTCAAAGAACGCACACCTTAACATGTTTTTTGAAGGAGTTCAAAATAGATCAGTCAAAGAAGGGGTTCTTACCTGAGTTGTAAGGTGTGAAGTCGAGTAAGACTCAAAGCTTGACCACGGCAGAAGAAAGAAGAAGGATGAAGGTCGTCCCATATGCTCTTGTCATAGGCTCTATATGGTATGCCATGCTGAAGTACCGCACCTAATGTGTGCCTTGCCACATGTCTGGCAAGAGGGTACCAAGGTGATCTAGGACTGGATCACCAGATAGCGGTCAAAATTGTCCTTAGAGGAATAAGGAAATGTTTCTCGGCTATGGAGGTGATAAAGAGTTCGACGTAAAGAGTTACGTTGATGCAATCTTAACACCTATCCGGATAGCTCTGAGTAGAGATACCGGATACGTATAATGGAGCAACAATTTGGAATAGCTCCAAGTGGAACGTGGTAGCAGCATCTACAATATGACATAAAGTTTTGTGAAATACATAGGGATCTGAATATGGCAAGACCCGTTGACTACAACCTCTCTCACAAGCATAACATGATCAAACCCAGAATTCATTGAGTATTAATCACATAGTGATGTGAACTACATTAGTGAATCTAGTAAACTCTTTGGATGTTGGTCACATGGTGATCTGACCTGTGAGTGTTAATCACATGGCGATGTGAACTAGATTATTGAATCTAGTGCAAGTGGGAGACTGTTGGACTATATGCCCTAGAGGCAATAATAAATAGGTTATTATTATATTTCCATGTTCATGATAATCGTTTATTATCCATGCTAGAATTGTATTGATAGGAAACTCAGATACATGTGTGGATACATAGACAACACCATGTCCCTAGTAAGCCTCTAGTTGACTAGCTCGTTGATCAATAGATGGTTACGGTTTCCTGACCATGGACATTGGATGTCGTTGATAATGGGATCACAACATTAGGAGAATGATGTGATGGACAAGACCCAATCCTAAGCCTAGCACAAAGATCGTGTACTTCGTATGCTAAAGCTTTTCTAATGTCAAGTATCATTTCCTTAGACCATGAGATTGTGCAACTCCTGGATACCGTAGGAATGATTTGGGTGTACCAAACATCACAACGTAACTGGGTGGCTATAAAGGTTCACTACAGGTATCTCCGAAAGTGTCTGTTGGGTTGGCACGAATCGAGACTGGGATTTGTCACTCCGTGTAAACGGAGAGGTATCTCTGGGCCCACTCGGTAGGACATCATCATAATGTGCACAATGTGACCAAGGAGTTGATCACGGGATGATGCGTTACGGAACGAGTAAAGAGACTTGCCAGTAACGAGATTGAACAAGGTATCGGGATACCGACGATCGAATCTCGGGCAAGTATCGTACCGATAGACAAAGGGAATTGTATACGGGATTGATTGAATCCTTGACATCGTGGTTCATCCGATGAGATCATCGTGGAGCATGTGGGAGCCAACATGGGTATCCAGATCCCGCTGTTGGTTATTGACCGAAGAGTTGTCTCGGCCATGTCTGCATGACTCCCGAACCCATAGGGTCTACACACTTAAGGTTCGATGACGCTAGGGTTATAGGGAAAGTATGTACGCGGTTACCCAATGTTGTTCAGAGTCCTGGATGAGATCCCGGACGTCATGAGGAGTTCCGGAATGGTCCGGAGGTAAAGATTGATATATAGGAAGTATGGTTTTGGCCACCGGAAGTGTTCCGGGCATCATCGGTAGTGTACCGGGACCACCAGAGGGGTCTGGGGGTCCACCAGGTGGGGCCAGCGGCCCCGGAGGCATACATGGGCCAAGTGTGAGAAGGGACCAGCCCCTAGGTGGGCTGGGGTGCCTCCCCACCAAGGCCCATGCGCCTAGAGAGAAAGAGGGGGCAAACCCTAAGGGCAGATGGGACCTAAGGCCCATGCCTGGTGCGCCTCCCTCTCCCCCCACTTGGCCGCCACCCCAGCTGGGGATTGGGGCTGCCACCACCCCTAGGGTGGAAACCCTAGGTGGGGGCGCAGCCCTCCCTCTCTCCCTATATATAGTGGAGGCAAAGGGGCAGCCCAACACACGATGTTCTTCCCCTGTTGGCGCAGCCCTACCCCTCTCCCTCCTCGTCTCTCGTAGTGCTTGGCAAAGCCCTGCTGGAGTTCTGCGCTCCTCCACCACCACCACGCCGTCGTGCTGCTGCTGGACGGAGTCTTCCCCAACCTCTCCTTCTCCCCTTGCTAGATCAAGGCGTAGGAGACATCACCGGGCTGCACGTGTGTTGAACGCGGAGGCGCCGTGATTCGGCGCTTAGATCAGAATCAACCGCGATCTGAATCGCTTCGAGTATGAATCCTTCATCTGCGTTCTTGCAACGCTCCCGCTTAGCGATCTACAAGGGTATGTAGATGCACTCTCCTTCCCCTCATTGCTAGATTACTCCATAGATTGATCTTGGTGATGCGTAGAAAATTTTAAATTTTTGCTACGATCCCCAACACAACTCGCCCCCACTCGAAAGAATCTTGTCCCGAGATTCAGGAGTCGGTGGAAAGAAAGCGGGGTACTCAAGTCGAAGACGATCTTCTCTCTCCCAAGTAGCTTCTCTCTCGGAATGTTGAGACCACTGAACCTTGAGAAACTTGATATTATGACATCGAGTGACACGCTCTGCTTGATCAAGAATGCGAACATGGTACTCTCGATATGTGAGGTTATCTTGGAGATCAAGCGTTTCATGGTCCACTCCGTGGATGGGATCTGAGAAGAAACACCTGAGTTGAGAGACGTGGAAGACATCATGTACTTGAGAAAGATGTGGGGGTAGTTCCAACTGGTAGGCAACCTCTCCTCATTTAGCGAGAATGCGAAAAGGACCACTGTAACAAGGAGCCAACTTGCCCTTGATACCGAAACAATGGGTACCCTTCAAAGGAGTAACCCGAAGGTAAGCCTTGTCGCCAACTTCATAAGCCACTTCCTTATGATGACGGTCATACTGGCTCTTTTGACGAGATTGGGATGTTTTGAAATTCTCACGAATGATGCGAACTTGCTCTTCTACCTCCTGGATCATATCCGGTCCAAAGAATTGTCTTTCACCGGTTTCTGACCAGTTCAAAGGTGTTCGACATCTTCGTCCATAGAGAATCTCAAAAGGAGCTTTCTTAAGACTGGATTGATAGCTATTGTTATAAGCAAACTCGGCGAAAGGAAGACACTTCTCCCAATCCATACCGAATGAGATAACACAAGCTCTAAGCATGTCTTCGAGAATTTGGTTGACCCTTTCCACCTGACCACTTGACTGAGGGTGGAAAGCGGTACTGAAAGAAAGATGGGTTCCCATGGCATTTTGGAAACTTTCCCAGAAATGAGAGGTGAAAAGACTGCCACGGTCTAAATTGATCTCTAGTGGAACACCATGGAGTGACACTATTTGGGAGATATATAAGTCAGCGAGATGACTAGCAGTGATACTCTCTCGAACAGGTAGGAAGTGAGCCACTTAGGAAAGACGATCAATGATTACGAAGATAGCATTACTTCCATTCTTGGTCCTGGGAAAGCCGGTGATGAAGTCCATACCAACTTTGTCCCATTTCCACTCGGGAATAGCTAAAGGTTGAAGGGTGCCAGCAGGTCTTTGATGCTTTTCCTTAACGCAACGACAAACATGTCGGTGGGAATGACACCTATGGGATCACAAGAATTCCTACTACGGTTGCGGGGCGCGGGGTCGTGAGACGAGCGGATCAAACAGATAGCACACGGTTCATTTATCCAGGTTCGGGCCACGGGGATGCGTAAAACCCTACTCCTGCTTTTATGGATTGTATATCTGTGTTCTTGAGCTAGCTGTGGGGCGTGAGGAGCTCCAAAAAGCCGAATCCTCCTCCTGGTCGCCTCGGGCCTCCTTTTATAGGAAGGGGTTGCCACAGTGGCACACAGGAGGTGGAAAGGGTACAGTGATGTGAGGTTATCCCTTGCAGTACATGACAAGGCGCATTTAATGCGTCTTGCCCAGGTGTCCTTGCTTTATCGGGGACGGGGGAGAGCCCTGTCTCATCCGTCGCCGCTCCCTCTCGTGTCGACACACGCCCTGGCCAGTGGCGCCCGCGGTGCCATGTAGGCAGGCTGGCAGCTGAGGTGGCGCAGTGGTGGGTCTCCATGAAGATCCGCATGCCGCCATGCAGGTGCTTGCCCAGCTGGTTGGGTCGGCAGCTGCATGCGAACGGCGGTGGAGGTTTGACTGGCGTGGGCGTGATGGTGGCCCTACGGGTGTTCTTGGCAAGGGCCTTGCCGGGGCCCCGGCAAGGGTCTTCCCGTGGCGCCTGCTGTCATCCCCGGCAAGGCTCTTGCCGGGGGCCTTGTGGTCCTCCTTGGCTAGGATCCCACCAAGGATCATCATCTTCTAAAGGGTGTATCTGATCTTGAATGTCTTCACAAAGATCTGCATGCCACCACGGGGATGTCTCCCGAATCCTTGCCGCATGGGGGCAGTGGACTCAAGGGTGACTCACTCCATAGGTGTGGGGCGAGCTGCCATGGCAAGGGTCTTGCCAGGTTTACTAAAACCCCCTCCCGGCAAGGACCTTGCCGGGGGGGTCCGCTTCGTCCCCTTCTCTCTTTGTGGTCTTGGCCTTGGCGTCGTTCTGCTTCTCCTGAGCTTTGGCCTTACCTTGGCTCACCTCCCTTGCCTTGCTCAGTGTGGTGGTGCCCGTGGCTCAGACTGACCGTGCACAGTTATAGGGGTACAAAAAGCATACCCCTCTTTTTGTACACCGACAGGAGCCCCCGGGCCTGGGCCACATGTAAGCGCAATCGTGTCATTGGGATAGGCCCAAAAACGGTGCGCGGACAGGCGGGGAGGTTTTTACCGCGGTAAGTTTCTTCGTGCGCTGCACTTCCCATGCTTCCCGCGCGCGGCGCGGCGTGGGGAGGCGTGTGTGACGTGGGCGGCATGCGTGGGGTTGCTTCCCGCGGGCATGCGTCACATCACAGTTAATGTGAAAGGAGGCGGCCCGCGTTTTTCTCCCATAAGAAGTAATAAACATGGGCGCACTACTCACTTTCTCCTCTTCCCTTGTGCCTTTTCCAATCTCAGAGCTGCCGTTCCCTCTCTTCCTTCCTAAGCTTTCGCTGTCGCCCGCCGCCGCTGCTTTGCCATCCCCCTTCCTCAGCCCTCTGAACTTCTTGGTCGCCATGGCTCCCAAATTCGCCAAGGGCAAGGGGGTGGCTAAGGGCGCCGGGACGGTGGAGCCGCCGGAGAGTGCGCTGTCGGGGGACCGGACGACGTCCGCCTTCTTCTTCCCCTCGACGGTTGATGTTCAAGAGCTCCGGTCCTCCATCAAGCCCCTATGGGGAGTGAAGACGGGGGGAGAGGATTCGGGACACCCGGCGACGCGCGTCATTCCTGCCGCTTGCGCTGATCCTGCCCCAAAACGGTACCCCTTCTTCGTTGATTACTTTTCTTGCGGGTTATGCCCCCCTTTCTCCGATTTCTTCTGCGACGTTATGCGCACCTTCGGCTTTCGCCTCTTGGATTTTACTCCGAATGCGGTGGCGTGCATGGCTTTCTTCGCGCATCTTTGCGAAGGCTTTGCCGGGGTGCAGCCCAACACGGTGCTCTTCTGCCATTACTTCTTCCCTCGTATCCAGCCGGGAGGAGCCGTCTCCGGTTGCATCACCTGGATCCCAAGATCCAAGGGGGCGTACCTGGACGGTGCCGTGAAGGAGAGGTGGGAGGAATGGCGTGGCCGGTGGTGCTGGATTGAAGATGAAAACCCGCCAAAATTCTGCAAGGTCCGCCGAGTGCCGCCGGTCCGCGGCAGCGATTGGAGCGATGTCGACGCCGCCGATGGGAGGCTCACCGTCGCCACCACCAGGATTCTCCGGCTCACCCAGGCCGGACTCACCCTTGAGATGATCGGGGCGGACTTCATTCGCCACCGGATCGCCCCGTTGCACAGCAAGGGGAGGCCAGCTTGGCTCTTTATGAACCCGGCTGACATTATGCGACTCCGCCCCGGCCTCGATCACAACTTCACAGTGCTGGCGCATGCCCACTTTCGCCAGCGGCTTTTCCAGCTTGATGTGTGTCGCGATGGCGAGGTCGAGCGGTCCGGCAAGGCCGCGAGGGCTGCCGCAAAGGTTGGCAAGGCCCTCAAGGGGCCATTTTTCAAGCTGCCAGCGGGGGTGGTCCCGTTGTGCAACAATTCGCGTCGGTCCGAGATCATCGCCATGATGCCGGACTATAATGCGCACGGCCCTGTCCCGAGCTGGGAGGAGCCGAAGGACGAGGATGTGCAGCAATTCTTCGACACCCTGATCGAGGTGTTCATCAATGCCGACGCCGAGCGGTGGCTTATCATGGACACCACCCAGTCAGAGCTAGACTACATCGCCACTAGGGCGAGGGAGGCACAGCTTGCCATGGAGGCCGGCAGCGCCGGGGGCGTGGAGGACAAGGCCGCAACGGCGACGGAGGAAGAGGAGCTCACCCGGTGGGCGGCGGCCTCCGGGGAGGTCAGCAGTGCCGACACTAGATCTCTGCTCGTCGAAGATGCGGCCGACGAGTCGTCGGGGGAGGAGGAGGACGTGGCGGCGGGCTCGACGCCAACTAGGGGAAGAGGGCGAGTCCCGCGGCGGGCTGGCTCTGGTGAGCCGGTCCGGCCCGGTAGGGCTGCGCGGCCTCAATTGACCCTGGAGGGGTCTGGGCGCCACACGAGGGCCACAGTAGCCAAGAGGCTGATGAAGGCCGCTGAGAAGAAGGCGACAACAGCCCCTTCCTCATCCAGGCGTGCACAAACCCCGCCGCCTCCTTCGCCTCCTCCGGCAGGCGTCGACTCGGATGATGATGTGGAGCTCCCTTTTGATCTCGGGCCTCTCAGCCCGGAGAGGAAAAGGAAACTGGTGGAAGAGGAGGAGACGGATGTCGAGTAAGTTCTCCGTTCCTTACTGTCATTTCCATTTCCTCGAATTGGGTCGCTTGTCTTGATCCATTTTTGCTTCCGTAGGGAGACAGAGACGTTGGCCCTGAGGGTGAAGAGGGCGAGCAGCCAGCCCCCGGCTGGGGCTTCAAAGACACCACTGGTGGTGCTGAGCAGCCCGGACAGCAGCCCCCGGCGCAGCCCCCAGCGTAAGTTCATCACCCTCTTCTTACTCGGCATGTGGTAGGTGCTCGATGCTATGATGCTGACCTTGTCGGGTTTGCAGGAGGGGAGCGGCAGTAGGAGGAGCCACAGAGGGCTACTCCTGACACACCACCCCCAACGACTACGCCGCCGCGGGGGGCGTTCCCGGCAAGGGCATCAGGCACGGAGCCCACACCCATGGAGGAAGAGGGGAACTTGGGCGCTGGTGGCTCTGCCACGACGCAAATGCTGGCGGAGAGGGGACTTCTGCATCACAGCCTGGCACTGGTGAGTCGCCTGTCCTTCGTCTCTGTTTTTCCCTTATTCTTTTCTTGGCTTCATTGCTCCCGTTGCTGGCCAGGCCCTCCTTCAACAGGTATGGAGGACGTGGATACCGTTGCTGGGAACATTGCTGAGGAGGCCGCCAAGGCGACCGGCGAGGCTTCTGCCGAGGGCGCCAGCGGTGGAGCTGCCGGTGAGGCTGGCAAGGCCTCCGCCGAGGAAGAGGTGGTGGGTGACCAGCCTCCCTCCTCCTCAACCTCGGGCCCCGGCAGATATCTGAAGGTGGGCGACGATCTCTTCGTCCACCTCCCAGGGGCGTCAAGCCGGGCGCCCGCCGAAGGGGAAGTTTTCAATAGCGAGGTGCTTGCCGCCACTGGGCTCGAGGTGGTTGATGAGCCGGGTGTTGGTGGTGACGGTTCTCTAGTAGAGCAGATTTTTCATGCCATGGGGGCCAATTTCCGGAAGCTCCAAGTGCTCTACCGTGCTCGCCTGGACAAGGTCAAGTCCAGGATGGCAACGGTGGACAACGTGGAGGTGGACTTCAAGGCGCGCGTTGCCGAGACGCAGACCTGGTTCCACCAGGCTCGCAAGGAGCAGAGGGCCTTTCAGGAGAAATTGGCCGAACGCGATGTGGAGCTCACCATGAGGATGGCCGACATCGAGAAGGCCCAGGAAAACGCGGCGAACTTGGCTGCCGCAGCCGAGGCCGCCCGGAACCAGCATCAAGCCACCTTGGATTCCCAGGAAGAGGACCTCACCACGCGTGAGGCGAAGCTTGCCGTAGCGCTCCGTGGCAAGGATGAGGAGCTTGAGGCCCTTGTCGCGCAGCGGACTCGCGAGCTGGAGCAGAGGCACAAGGAGGCACTCGATGCCTAGGCTCTGGCCCATGCCGGCAAGGTAAGGGAGTTGGAGGTGGCGCAGGACGAGCTGAAGGAGCAGGCCCTCAAGCTGTCCAACGAGAAGAGCACGCTCAACAGCGCCTTGGTGGAGGCGCAAGGAGCGGTCATCAGCAGGGCTGGGGAGCTCTCCGAAGCGCAAAACTCCGTCAGAGACCTCAATCTGAAGCTGGAGGATCTCGAGAAGATGCTGTCGGAGAGTAGGGCTTGGGAGGAGACCTTGACCAGGAGCCTGGAGGAGGAGAAGTAGCTGCGGGCGAACGAGGCTGCCTCCCACCAGGATTATGTGGCGGGCAAGAACAAATGGATCAGCCGTCTGGAGGAGGTCGCCAACAGGGTCACGTCGCAGTTGGCCACCATGGGGATGCCACACGTGAGGTACGCCCCTGAGCGCAGCGGGACCGTCAACACCAAGTTGACCCTGTTCTTCAAGGGCGTCCTCAGAGCCTTGGCTTATCTTCACTCCAACAGGACGGCCACGCTGGCCGAGGAGGCCCGGCGACTTTGCCGGAGGGTCGTGACCAAGGTCCTCACCAAGACGCCGTACTGGAATCCCGATCTTGACTTCGCGGCGGCGACGAAGAGCTTGCCGGATGGTGCTGACCTCACGGTGCTCAAGGAGCGCATCAAGCCCATCACCGACTGCATCGACGAAATCAAGAGGGTGGAAGGCCAGCACCGGGATTAGGCATCCCGTTCTTCTTCGCCGCTGCGGGTTCCCGACCAAGACAAATTTTATCTTTAGTTAGAACCGCAGCTATGATGTGATGTAATATAACTTTGAAGTACTCTTAATTTTCATGCATGTTATTTCCCCGTTTGATTCCTCTTTGTATGCGTGCCCTACATCGATCGGGAAGGCTTGCCGGCACGGAAGCCCCTAGCGGCATTTTGGGGACGGATCCCCATGGCCAGCCGGGTACGCGTGCTGCCGGACGAGCCACCTTTCCGTTCTGAACGCGGCCGCTCGAACCGTCGAGCTTGACTCGAGTCAGAATCGTGGGCGTTGCTGATCGCGGAAGGCTACTCTGCTATTCTCGACGCAGCCGCTTGAGCTGTTGAGCGGACTCGAAACAGGGAAAGGGCATTGCCGATCGTGGTAGAGCCCCCTGGCGTGCAGGTTTTTCATACAAAGCAAATATCTCCGGGGGGGGGGGGATAGCCTCAAATAAGAAGGGTAGCACAAATAAGGGTTCAGTGCAACTTAGCTTCTGTTTACGATCGCTCGAGTGTCGATCTTCTGGCTTCCTTTCTTCTTCAAGGGTCACGAAGATGAAGGAGTGTCGGGCTAACTGCTAGAGCCGATTCTCACAACTGCGCCCCCTACCTGGCGCGCCAAAGATGTCGGTGGGAACGACACCTATGGGATCACAAGAATCCCTACTACGGTTGCGGGGCGCGGGGTCGTGAGAAGAGTGGATCAAACAGATAGCACACGGTTCGTTTATCAAGGTTCGGGCCACGAGGATGCGTAAAACCCTACTCCTGCTTTGGTGGATTGTATGTCTATGTTCTTGAGCTAGCTATGGGGCGTGAGGAGCTCCAAAAAGCCGAATCCTCCTCCTGGTCGCCTCGGACCTCCTTTTATAGGAAAGGGGTTGCCACAGTGGCACACAGAAGGTGGAAAGGGTATAGTGATGTGAGGTTATCCCTCGCAGTACATGACAAGGCGCATTTAATGCGTCTTGCCCAGGTGTCCTTGCTTTATCGGGGATGGGGGAGAGCCCTGTCTCATCCGTCGCCACTCCCTCTCATGTCAACACGCGCCCTGGCCAGCGGCGCCCGTGGTGCCATGTAGGCAGGCAGGCAGCTGAGGTGGCGCAGTAGTGGGTCTCCACGAAGATCCGCATGCCGCGACGCAGGTGCCTGTCCAGCTGGTTGGGTCGGCAGCTGCATGCGAACGGCGGTGGAGGTTTGACTGGCGTGGGCCTAATGGTGGCCCTACGGGTGTTCTTGGCATGGGCCTTGCCGGGGCCCCGGCAAGGGTCTTTCTGTGGCCCCTGCTGTCATCCCCGACAAGGCTCTTGCCGGGGGCCTTGTGGTCCTCCTTGGCTAGGATCCCTCCAAGGATCATCACCTTCTAAAGGGTGTATCTGATCTTGAATGTCTTCACAAAGATCTGCATGCCACCACGGGGATGTCTCCCGAATCCTTGCCCCATGGGGGCAGTGGACTCAAGGGTGACTCACTCCGTAGGTGTGGGGCGAGCTGCCACGGCAAGGGTCTTGCCGGGTTTGCTAAAACCGCCTCCCGGCAAGGATCTTGCCGGGGGGGTCCGCTTCGTCCCCTTCGCTCTTTGTGGTCTTGGCCTTGGCGTCGTTCTGCTTCTCCTGAGCTTCGGCCTTACCTTGGCTCACCTCCCTTGCCTTGCTCAGTGTGGTGGTGCCCGTGGCTCAGACTGCCCGTGCACAGTTATAGGGGTACAAAAAGCGTACCCCTCTTTTTGTACACCGACAAACGTCATAGTTGGCAATATACTGAGCGATTTCTCTCTTCATCCTAGTCCACCAGAACCTCTGGCGTAGATCCTGATACATCTTGGTACTACCGGGATGAATCGTGAGAGGAGATTCATGGGCCTCCTTAAGGATCAGTTGCTGCATCTGTTGACATTTGGGAACAACCAAACGGTTTCCAAAGTAAACAACACCTCGTTCATCCATAGAGAAACAGCCAGCAACTCCCTTGGAAATATTTTTCTTGATCCGGGAGATTCCCGTATCATGCTTCTGAGCCTCTATGATCTGATCCGTAAGGGTAGTTTTCACCACCAAGGTAGAAAGGGAACCATGAGGAGCTATGTGAAGGTTAAGCTTACAGAATTCCTCATGGAGGGGTGGTTGACATTGTTGCAACATGAGGTTGTTGTAATAGGATTTACGACTTAAAGCATCAGCCATGACATTGGCTTTGCCTCGGGTGTAGGTGATTCCTAAGTCTTAATCCGTGATCAACTCCCACCAACGTCTCTGTCTGAGATTCAGATCCGGTTGGGTGAAGATATACTTGAGACTCTGATGGTCAGTGTAGATTTTGCAACGGTTAGCAAGAAGGTAATGTCACCAAGTCTTAAGTGCATAGACTACGGCAGCAAGCTCTAGATCATGTGTAGGATAATTTTCCTCATGTGGATGCAACTATCGAGATGCATAGGCAATCACATGACGATCCTGCATAAGAATGCAACCTAGTCCTTGACGCGAAGCGTCGCAATAGATAACAAAGTCTTTAGTGAAATCCGGTGGCACGAGTATGGGCGCAGAAGTCAGGCGTCTTTTCAGTTCCTGAAAACTGTGCTCACACTATGGGGTCCACTCAAACCTTTTATCTTTCTTGGGAAGTTCCGTGAGGGGTTTGGCCACTTTGGAGAAGTTTTCAACAAAGCGGAGACAATAACTGGCTAGATCAAGGAAACTCCTAACTTGTTTGACCGTTTCAGGTGGAGTCCAATCGAGAACGGCTTTGACTCTCTCGGGATTGATGGCAATGCCCTTACCAGAGATCACGTGGCCTAGATAGGTCACTTCTGGGAACCAAAATTCACACTTGGAGAACTTGGCATAAAGGCGATGCACTCTGAGTTTTTCTAACACAAGCCTAAGATGTTCGGCATGCGCTTCCTCATTCTTCGAGTAAATAAGAATATCATCGAGATAAACCACGACGAACTTATCTAAGTACTCCACAAAGATTGAGTTCATCAAGCGGGAGAAAGTAGCTGGAGCATTGGTTAGGCCGAAAGACATCACGGTGTACTCGTATTGACCATAACGAGTGACAAAGGCCGTTTTGGGGATGTCCCCATTTCTGATTTTGATTTGGTGGTAGCCTAACCTCAAATCCATCTTGGAAAAGACTGAGGATCCAGTGAGCTGATCATACAGGTCGTTGATCATGGGGAGCAGATACTTGTTCTTTATCGTGACCAAATTAACAAGACGATAATCTACAACCATTCGATCTGTACCATCCTTCTTCTTGATGAAGAGGACATGACAAGCCCAAGGAGAAGAACTGGGATGGATGGAACCCTTTTGCAAGGACTCGTCAAGCTATTTCTAAAGCTCGGCTAACTCCAAAGGTGCCATCTTGTATGGTCTCCTAGAGATTGGAACAGTTCCTGGGATAAGTTCTATGACAAACTCTACATCTCTGTCAGGTGGGACACCTGGCAGTTATTCTGGGAAGACATCCGGGAAGTCACGGACTACCGGAATATCTTCAAGGTCTGGAAGAGGGTTGGCATTAAGAGAATAGAGTTGACGCTTTGCAACTCTAGTGGAGATAATGACTATTTTGCTAGATGGATGTGTAAGTTGAACAGATCTAGTGTAACAATCGATCTTGGCATGATGAGCTGTCATCCAGTCCATGCCCGAGATGATGTTAATATCTAAAGACTTGAGAGATATCATAGAAGCAAGGAATACTAGTCTGTCAACAAGGGTTTCATTACCATGGCTTACCTTGGAGGTTTGCCATTTGGAACCAGGGGTCTGGATTATTAGTGGAGTTGGCATATCACAAAATGACATGTCGTGTAACCGAGCATAAATCATATATGAAGGAGTGAGATGCTCTAGTATCAAACATAACTGAAGCTGGGTGACAATTGACAAGAAGCGTACCTAGTACGACATCAGGATCATCTTGAGCTTCTGTAGCTGAGATGTGGTGCACACATGCTCGGTCAGTGGTGGTTGGCTTGGTACTCATCATCTTGCCTGATGGATTTTCATGGCCAACAGACTTCTCAGACTGGGGTGGAGTATAACTGGACTGAGGGAAGTCACGTGCATAGTGTCTTGGTTCTCCGCAGGTGAAGAAAGTTCCTGAGGTAGGACGTGGACCCACATTGGCAAGTGGTCCACTAATAGGCCTGGGTGGAGCAAGTTGCTGAGCTGAGTGAGGCGCCACATCGGATGGCCTCGGTGCATATCTAGGTGGAAGAGCTGAGTTCGGAATCCAAATCCACCGCTTCTGAGAGCCAGAGCGGGAGGAAGAACCCAGATCACGGTTGTGCTTATGTGACTCCTCGTAAGTGAGCTGAGCCATCTCTGCATTGATGGCCTTGTTCACAAGAGCCTGGAATGTATCACAATGGTGCAGGTGGAGATCACGACACAGCTTGGGGTTGAGATCCTTCCGGAATCTAGCCTTCTTCTTGGCGTCCGTGGACACTTCTTCTGTAGCATAGCGGGCAAGGTTTCCAAACTCTCTACTGTAAGCATCAGCAGTCAGCTTACCCTGCGTAAAACTACAGAAATCTTCCCTCTTGTGGTCAATGAGAGCCTGAGGAATGTGGTGCTCACGAAAAGCCTTGATGAAATCCTTCCAGGTAGGAATCTAGCCAGCTGGAAGCATAGCCTCATAGCTCGGCCACCAAATACTAGCAGGACCTTCCAGGTGATAGGTAGCATAGGTGACCTTGTCACCTTCAACCACGTTCACAGAACGCAGCTTAAGAGTGATGCTACGGAGCCAGTCATCTGCATCGAGTGGCTCAATGGAATGATGGAAGGTGGGTGGTTTCAGGCCAATGAAGTCGGTGATGGAAACCAACTTCTTACGCTGATGTGCGGTGTTCTGCTCAATCTGTGCCAACAAGCGCTTAGTCTCACGCTTGTTCCTTTCGGATGCTAACAAGAACTCTGCCATCAAAGGCTGGTCAGGAGGATCCTCATCCCTACCATCTCCGTGGTTCTTGCAATGAGCAACTGAACCTCGGTTAGCAGACGACATCCTGGCACAAAAACCAAGGAAACAAGGATGGAATTAGCATCAACATAAGGATGCGGAATGTAATGCAAAAGCATTGGAAACTCTTGAAATCCTAGGACAATTTTGGCAGCATAACGGCTGTAAATGCTCAAAAAGGATTTTGAGACATTCATCAAAAGAATAGCATAATCACTCAGCATCATAATATCAAGGTTCTGGGTCAAACTGATGGCACACGGAAGTAGTAGAACTGTACGGAGACACAAACTCAGCAATCCTAAGACATTACGGTTTAGTAACACATCATCCTGAGAGATAGAGGAGAAGCCTAGTCCTTAACCCTCGTAGAAAAGAAGAGGCTGACTTAGAAAGAATGACATGAGCTAAAGGAGTAAAAAGAGTTCCCTTCCACAATCAATTCCCTTATATAATGAAAGCATTTCTAGACTCAACTTCGACCAGTTTGGCTTGGTAATCCTACAATTAGTCAAGCTCTGATACCAACGCTGTTGGGACCCCAATCCTAAGTCACACCGATCTAGCATGTAACACATCATATCACTTTGCGGCCTCACGCACGGTATCCCCACGGGTGCCACCTTACCTGGCTCGGGACCATTTGCGCCTTTTGGCTCACGTATCATATAGTGTCGCTAGCATCCATATGATAGAGAACCCGAGCCGACATGACTAGTCGTAAACCCAAGGTGGCACTAAGTTATGGAAACAGGCATACATGACCCAGCAATGCCCATGTCGGTCAACATACGAGTGAATCCGGGCTGTAGCAATGCTAACAGGACTCCGGTAGTCATCGCGATACATTCCCTGAAGGGCAGACACAGGAGCAAAGAAGGACACATGTCGGTCAATCCATGTGTTCCGGAGCAGTAGCAAGATACCAAGGCTCAGTGGAAGCACTAGGAGGCATTTTCCCATAAAGTTGGCTACCAAGAATAAACAACTAGGTGTCAGATTCCACACATACCAAGCATTTCAATATCATACACACAATATGCTCGATATGTATAGATACAACATGGCATCACAACATAACTCTACAACTCATATAGATAAAGGCCCAGAAGAGCCACATAGCATTCAATACAAACAGGGGTCTCATGACCCATCATTCAGAGCATACAAACAACGGAAGCATTACATGTCTGAGTACAGACAAATACAAAAGAAAAAGGCTAAGAAGCCTGACTATCTATAAGACCCTCCCAAGGGTACAAGATCGTAGCTGGGATACAAGCTACTCATCAAAGTCACTAGTGTAACCAACTGCAAAACATAAATAATAAAACGTGAGTACGAAGGTACTCCGCAAGTCTTACATCAGAACTATCTACATATGCAACTTATCAACAAGGGGGTGGTGGAGTTTTAATAGCAGCAAGCCAGCTTTGACTCAGTGGCTAACCTATACTACGAGTATCAGAAACTTCTTTAAGGTGAGAAGACGCACACGAGTCCACATATTCACCATATCAAAACTCCACTATGGATCCGTTCCCGTCTCCCTACGAGAAGGCCATCCATAGCACTCACGCTTATTTTGCGTATTTTAGAGTATCCACTTCAAGTTGTCCATGTACTACATAAGTCCTCCAAGTTTCCATATCCGAGGAAAACGGCTATTCAAATAGATAATGTTAACCCTGCAGGGGTGTACTTCTTCACACACGCTGTCGCCACTTATCGCCCTGTACACGTCATGTACCTCGGCAACCTTCAAGCGGAAGCCGGGCGAGGGTGTCAGCCACGACCAGACTAACCACACAAGTCTCTCGTCCAGGTTTATCGCCTATTCGAGTTCCATCCGCAAGGAGTTCCGGCCGAAGTCTCCAGTACGGCCCCAAACGATGTGTGTAGGGTTCCCAAGCCCACCATCCAGGTGCCACTTGGTACACCATTCCACGGTGCCTAGTCTGTCCCAAGCCCATCCCGTCGGACACCACCTGGTAGACAATTAGCACTACCTACAAACGCCAAAAACTAGTTGTAACTCCTGGACAGAGATCAAGTAGATTAATAAGCTGAGAGGGGCCGGATAACCGGAACCCAATGTGTGGTAGTAACTGGACTTGGATAACATACACATAACTCAATGCTTAGGGACAGTTCCAATGAGACAACCCACCATGTACTCCTACATGGCCTCTCATCGCTACCTTTACCAAAACGTGTTCACACACTTAGCCTTTATCGATAGGACATGTTCACCACTCCGATTCATTCCCGATGAATCAGACCTGACACAACTCTAAGCATAGCTGGCATAAAGAAAACAAGCATGGATGAGTAGGCACATCAAGGCTCGCAACTCCTACTCATGCTAGTGGGTTTCAACTATTTACTGTGGCAATGACAGGCCATGCAGAGCAATGGGTTCAACTATCGCAGTAGAAAAGTAGCAGTTGAATCGTTGTTGTCCAAATGCAGTATAAGGAGCAGAAGCGAGAGAGTGGGATTTTAACGAAATGATCAATGGGGATTGCTTGCCTGATAGATCAACGAAGGGGCACTGCTCCTCTGACAGGTACTCGGGAACACCTTCCGGAGTGGAACCTATCGAGAAGAAATGGTGCCGGCAATCAGTACACAAACAAATGCAAAAATATGATGCATGAACATGACATGTGCAAATGCTAGTGTTTGGGCTAATGCAAGATGCTACCAAGTTGTTTGAAGCCCATTTGAATCAAAGATTCGAATGCAAATTCAAAATGAAGCATTTAAAATGCCCATATTATGTTTTCACTTATACAACATGTATAAGTTTGTTTTTCATGCATGGAACCGGCATAAATGGACTCCTTGCATTTTTCTTATTATTTTTCATATATAAATCATTACTTTCTGAGCTACGGTTGAAACTCTATGAATTTTAGAAGTTAATATCATTTTCTGGATTTTCCTGAGTTATTTCTAAACCAGAAAATGATTAATTGCGTCAGCATGACAGAGGTATGACATCAGCGAGTCAACCGCGGCTGACCAGATCAAACCTGACCAGTGGGTCCCACTGGTCAGCGACCCAGTCAACTAACTTAGTTAGTTAGCCCATACTAACTAGGCAGGACCCACTAGTGAGTGACTGTAGTAACTAACCTAACTAGTTAATTAGTGCTAACTAGAGTAATTAGTAGGGAGGGGCCCGCAAGTCAGTGAGAGAGAGGGGGAGGTCAAACCGGGTAGTGGGGTCAACCCACGCCGATCAACGGGTCAGTGGTCGCCGACGTTTAGCTGCCGGCGAGACCAGACACGTCGGTGCGCTGCGGGATTTGCCTACAGAGCGCCGTTTGGCGCGCGGAGCACATCTACGGGATGCGAACAACGATAAGTGCGGCGACCGGAGTTAGGCCATCGGGGGTTTTGATGTTGCGGGGCACGAGGGAGGCTGCGAGCGGGTCCGCTTGACTCGCCGGAGTGCACTAAGTGCAACGGCGAGCTCGACTGTGAGCTGTGGTGGCTGTGGCCACGACGGCGAGAAGCTGCGGTGGCGATGGCTTCGGCCGTGGTGGAAACGATGGCTACGACGCGGGAACAAGGGGGAGAAGAGAGGGGAAACGGGGAGATGCTCATGGAGATCACGCGAAGCAGCACAGCGGGCTCGGGGGAGACCTGGTGACGGCGAATCGATGGTGGTGGACGGCGGAGCCCGAGGTGGAAGACAATGGCGATGGCGGCGTTCCAGGGCGTCCGGCGCCATGCGTCTTGACGAGGAGGCGTAGCCCACAGCGGCGGAGCGCGTGGCCACGACGGAGGGGCGAGGGGACGGCGGGGAGCGCGTCAGCGGTGAGCTACGGCGACGGTAGCGCTTCGCTGTCGCGGGAGAGGGTGACAGAGGAGAGGATGAGGGCGAGGGAGAGTGAGAGGGGCCTGGGGGGTGCGTGGCAACGCTTCAGGGGGTCGCGGAGCAAGCAGGGAGGCAGGAGCTGGCCGGGCACGTGGCCGCGTGCGGCGAGTGCGTGCTTGGTGTCCTCCTGGCGCGGTGGAGACAACGACTACCAGTGCCAGTCGGCTGGGCCGACCTGTTGGACCGCTGGGCTGCATAGTGCCCGGCTGCACAGGTAAGTGGCCCAGGTAAGTTTTCCCATTTTTTGTTTTCTTTTCTATTTCTGACATTTGTTTTTGACTTAAAATAAATACTAGCAGAATTCTAAAAATGTTGAGATTCCTTGTGAACACTAGTTATAATACACCAGAGGCCCTCACCAATTTCCAACATTTTTGGAGCCTTTAAAATATTTATATTATTTAAACAGCTCCAATTTAAATACATATGGGTTCATTCAAAAATCCAAAATGTTTAGCAAAAATGTGCAGCACCTCTGGTTGTTGTTTCCAATATTTTCCAAAGACCATGAACATTTTTGAAGAGCATTTTGGGTTCATTGAAATTCCATTTTTAATTTGAATCTTTTTGAATTTGCTTTGGTGCTAGGGTTTGAAACATTCCCCATTTCAATTTCATTTGAAACTTAAACATGATGCAAAAATCAAGCCTACATCGTAATAGAACTAGGGATGTGACAAGCAAGCATGTAAAAACAGAGTTGGGGTAACGCAACAAAACATTGTCCCTTGGTGCTTCAGTTCCACTCTGAGCTCCTTGTGATGTGACCACTTTTAGAGAAGTGGGATTCACTTCTTTCTTTTCAGATATCTTACTGGCGTTAAATTTTCAGTGAAAAATACTGGACGTATTTTTGTTCACCTACTTGGTTAGTAGCATTAGATCAAATCTGGTGATCGAGAAAATGTCGATTTGTGATCGTATTTCTTCAGTTTTACTACATCGTCATTATCGATGCCGCTGTTGACGCCTTTCTGTTGCCATTGGTCCTATGCTTTGTTAAGTTGTTCGTCCTTACAAGACCTGGGTGCACGTCTCCACAAGGATTTGTTTGCTTTCATTCACTCGGGATGGTTGCTGAATATTAGTCGGATAACAACTACTTCCGCCGTCTCATAATATAAGGCGTTTTTGCAAACTAATATAGCTTGCAAAAACGTCTTATATTGTGGGATGAATGGGGTATATTTGGATGATTTTGCTCTATCGACAGTAGCTGGGAAATGATCTCCAGCACATGATAGAGTTACTGAAAGTAGGTCAAATAGAGTTGGAGGTAATCCAAATATAGTTGCTATCGGACATCACATTCTTTTACAACCATCCTCAAGACAGCCACCTTTGCGGTCGGCTATGGCTAGAAGGACACTAGCAGCAAACTTCATGACGGTAGCTGGTGCTCGGCCCAGGGCTTGGGAAGCGACTTTTTTTCGTGAATACGCAAATTTTGCGTATCTTTTCATTGATAGAAGAAAGAGAATGAATACAAATGAGGTACAACTCATGCACGAATGCAAGATACTATGAACACGGTGCCTAGACGAGGGAAAGAACAAAGACAAAGCGTGCTTGGCCTGAACAAGCAAATGACGTAGCTAAACCAACTAACTAGGGAGGTAGTCCAAATCAACGCGGAGTCTGACAACCACAAGTCCAGCACCGGGGACGTTGCAAACACACAAAGCGACACCTTCTGGAAGGAAAATGATGTCGTGGCGCCATCATCATCCGATCCGAAGAATCAGACATAGGGTTTCCCCTGGTGCCAAGCAAATGACGTAGCTAAACCAACTAACTAGGGAGGTAGTCCAAATCAACGTGGAGTCTGACAACCACAAGTCTAACACCGGGGATGCTGCAAACACACAAAGTGACACCTTCTGGAAGGAAAACGACGTCGTGGTGCCATCATCATCCGATCTGAAGAATTAGACCTAGGGTTTCCCCTGGTGCTCAAAGATGGGCGCGGAGAGAGGCCATGACAACGCCTCCAAGGAGGGGACGACACTCGGTAGTGCCACCGTTGCCAGCCGGCAAGCCAAGCAAGGTTTTCTCCTTGGCCTGTGTCTAAGTAATCGCAAAGCCACTAGACTAGGAACCGAGAGTCGGACCCACACAAAGATAGAAAAACCGGCACCACCAGAAGGGGAGCCACGCCGAACACACGAACCATGAACATGATGAGGGGCGAGGCAGCAAGGTGGTGGGGTTGGGAAGATGGCAGGATGAATGGGGCCGATGCAGGGGACACGACAGTGACCGGACGCCGACGAGCCAGGAACTAGAGGAGACGCAGATTCGGTTCGCTGAGGCCGACGTCGTCAGGACACCGGCAAGCCATAAAGGCTGGAGGAGACACAACCTCCAGAGCATTGGGGCCGGCGTCACACTAGAAGAGGCATCGACGACCCAAGGACACTAGAAAATGCAGGTCGAGGGCCATCACGTCCAGAGGTACACCGGCAAAAGGTCCATCGCAAAGACACATGTGCCTGCAGAACCCGAGCAGGCACGCCGCAGGGGATAGCCACCGCTGGGGGGCACCACTGGAAGCACACCAAAAATCCGTCATCTTGGAGTCATGGCTGCAGATCGGGGAAGAGAGCGCCATCACGGCACCACAAGGGCGCCCCGAGGCCAGCTGAGGAGCACACTGAAGGAAATATGCCCTAGAGGCAATAATAAAGTAGTTATTTATATTTCCTTATATCATGATAAATGTTTATTATTCTTGCTAGAATTGTATTAACCGGAAACTTAGTACATGTGTGAATACATAGACAAACAAAGTGTCTCTAGTATGCCTCTATTTGACTAGCTCATTAATTAAAAATGGTTATGTTTCCTAGCCATAGACATGTTTTGTCATTTGATGAAAGGGATCACATCATTAGAAAATGATATGATGTACAAGACCCATCCGTTAGCTTAGCATAATGATCGTTTAGTTTTATTGCTATTGCTTTCTTCATGACTTATACATGTTCCTATGACTATGAGATTATGCAACTCCGGAATACCGGAGGAACACCTTGTGTGTTATCAAATGTCACAATGTAACTGGGTGATTATAAAGATGCTCTACAGGTGTCTCCAATGGTGTTTGTTGAGTTGGCATAGATCGAGATTAGGATTTGTCACTCCGTGTATCGGAGAGGTATCTCTGGGCCCTCTCGGTAATGCACATAACTATGAGCCTTGCAAGCAATGTGTCTAATGAGTTAGCCACGGGATGATGCATTACAGAACGAGTAAAAAGTCTTGCCAGTAATGAGATTGAACTAGGTATGATGATACCGACGATCGTATCTCGGGCAAGTAACATACCGATGACAAAGGGAATAACATATGTTGTTATGCGGTTTGACCGATAAAGATCTTCGTAGAATATGTAGGAGACAATATGAGAATCTAGGTTCCGCTATTGGTTATTGACCGGAGATGTGTCTCAATCATGTCTACATAGTTCTCGAACCCGTAGGGTCCGCATGCTTAACGTTCGATGACGATTTGTATTATGAGTTATGTGTTTTGATGAACCGAAGTTTGTTCGGAGTCCCGGATGAGATCACGGACATGACGAGGAGTCTCGAAATGGCCAAGACATAAATATTGATATATTGGAAGGTTATGTTTGGACACTGGAATGGTTTGAGAAAGGTTTGGGCATTTTCCGGAGTACCGGGGGTTATCGGAACTCCCTCCCCCCGGGGAGTTAATGGGCCTTCATGAGCCCTAGTGGAGAGAGGAGGCGGCGACCAGGTGGTGGTTCCCCTCCCCCCAAGCCCAATCCGAATTGGACTAGGGTTGGGGGGCCGGCCCCCCTTTCCTTCTCTTCTCCTCCTCCTTCCCTCCTTCTCCTAGTGGGAATAGGAAAGGGGGGGGGGGCGAATCCTATTTGGGCCGGGAGTCCAAGTAGGACCCCCCCCATGGCGCGCCCCACCTTAGGTCGGCCACCTCTTCTCCCCCCTTTATATACGTGGGAGGGGGCACCCCAAAGGCACACCATGTATTCTCTTAGCCGTGTGCGGTGCCCCCCTCCACAGCTACACACCTCGGTCATATCGTCATAGTGCTTAGGCGAAGCCCTGTGCCGGTAACTTCATCATCATCGTCGCCACGCCATCGTGCTGATGGAACTCTCCCTCGTGCTCAACTGGATCAAGAGATTGAGGGACGTCATCAAGCTGAACGTGTGCTGAACGCGGAGGTGCCGTACGTTCGGTACTTGGATCGGTTGGATTGCGAAGACGTTCGACTACATCAACCGCATTACTAAACGCTTCCGCTTTCGGTCTATGAGGGTACGTGGACGCACTCTTCCCTCTCATTGCTATACTTCTCCTAGATAGATCTTGCGTGATCATAGGAAAATTTTGAAATACTACATTCCCCAACTGTGGCATCCGAGCTAGGTCTATGCGTAGATGTTATATGCATGAGTAGAACACAAAGAATTGTAGGAGATAATAGTCATACTTCTTACTAGCAACGTCTTACTCTGATTAGGTGGTATTGTTGGATGAAGCGGCCGGGACCAACATTACATGACCACGTTCATGATACTGGTTCTACCGACATGCTTCGCACATAGGTGGCTAGCGGGTGTCTGTTTCTCCAGCTTTAGTTGAATCGAGTTTGACTATGCCCAATCCTTGTTGAAGGATAAAACAACACACTTGACGAAAAATCGTTGTGGTTTTGATGCGTAGGTAAGAACGGTTCTTGCTAGAAGACTGTAGCAGCCACGTAAAACTTGCAACAACAAAGTAGAGGACGTCTAACTTGTTTTTGCAGGGCATGTTGTGATGTGATATGGTCAAGACGTGATGATATATAAATTTTTGTATGAGATGATCATGTTTTGTAACAGTTATCGGCAACTGGCAGGAGCCATATGGTTGTCGCTTTATTGTGTGAAATGCAATCACCATGTAATTGCTTTACTTTATCACTAAGCGGCAGCGATAGTCGTAGAAGCACTAGTTGGCGTGACGACAACGATGCTACGATGGAGATCAAGGTGTCAAGCCGGTGACGATGGTGATCATGACGGTGCTTTGGAGATGGAGATCAAAGGCACAAGCTGATGCTGGCCATATCATATCACTTATTTTGATTGCATGTGATGTTTATCCTTTATGCATCTTATTTTTCTTAGTACGGTGGTAGCATTATAAGATGATCTCTCACTAAATTTCAAGGTATAAGTGTTCTCCCTGAGTATGCACCATTGCTACAGTTCGTCATGCCGAGACACCACGTGATGATCAGGTGTGATAAGCTCTACGTTCACATACAACGAGTGCAAGCCAGTTTTGCACAAGAAGAATACTCATGTTAAAATTAACGAGCCTAGCATATGCAGATATGGCCTCGGAACACTGAGACCAAAAGGTCGAGCGTGAATCATATAGTAGATATGATCAACATAGTGATGTTCACCATTGAAAACTTCTCCATCTCACGTGATGATCGGATATGGTTTAGTTGATATGGATCACATGATCATGTAGATGACTAGAGGGATGTCTATCTAAGTGGGAGTTCTTAAGTAATGTGATTAATTGAACTTTAATTTATCATGAACTTAGTACCTGATAGTATTTTGCATGTCTATGTTGTTGTAGATCAATGACCCATGCTACCATTCCTTTGAATTTTAATGTTGCACAGAAGAATTACGTCCTGGAAGAATTACGTCCTGGAAGCTAAGTTGAAAGATGATGGTAGCAATTACACGGACTGGGTCCGTAACTTGAGGATTATCTTCATTGTTGCACAGAAGAATTACATCCTGGAAGCACCGCTAGGTGCAAGACCTGCTACAGGAGCAACTCCGGACGTTATGAACGTCTGTCAGAGCAAAGCTGAAGACTACTCTATAGTTCAGTGTGCCATTCTTTACGGCTTAGAATCGGGACTTCAATGACATTTTGAATGTCATGGAGCATATGAGATGTTCCAGGAGTTGAATTTAACGTTTCAAGCAAATACCCGGATTGAGAGATATGAATTCTCCGATAAGTTCTACAGCTGCAAGATGGAGGAGAATAGTTCTGTCAGTGAACATATACTCAGAATGTCTGGGTATCACAACCACTTGACTCAACTGGGATTTAATCTTCCTGATGATAGTGTCATTGACAGAGTTCTTCAATCACTACCACCAAGCTACAAAAAGCTTCGTGATGAACTATAATATGCAAGGGATGGACAAGACAATTGCCGAGCTCTTCGCAATGCTAAAGGCTGCGGAGGTAGAAATCAAGAAGGAGCATCAAGTGTTGATGATTAACAAGAAAACTAGTTTCAAGAAGAAGGGCAAAGGGAAGAAGGGGAACTTCAAGAAGAACGGCAAACAAGTTGCTACTCAAGTGAAGAAGCCCAAGTCTGGACCTAAGCTTGAGACTGAATGCTTCTAGCGCAAAGGGACTGGTCACTGGAAGCGGAACTGCCCCAAGTATTTGGCGGATAAGAAGGATGGCAAAGTGAAAGGTATATTTGACATACATGTTATTGATGTGTACCTTACTAATACTCGTAGTAGTGCCTGGGTATTTGATACTGGTTCTGTTTCTCATATTTGCAACTCAAAACAGGGGCTATGGATTAAACAAAGATTGGCTAAGGACGAGGTGACGATGCGCGTGGGAAATGGCTCCAAAGTCGATGTGATTACCATCGGCATGCTACCTCTACATCTACCTTCGGGATTAGTTTTAGACCTGAATAATTGTTATTTGGTGCCAGCGTTAAGCATGAACATTATATCTGGATCTTGTTTGATGCGAGACGGTTATTCATTTAAATCAGAGAATAATGTGTGTTCTATTTATATGAGTAATATCTTTTATGGTCATGCACCCTTGATGAGTGGTCTATTTTTGTTGAATCTCGATAGTAGTGATACACATATTCATAGTATTGAATCCAAAAGATACAAGTTTAATAATGATAGTGCAACTTATTTGTGGCACTGCCGTTTAGGTCATATTGGTGTAAAGCGCATGAAGAAACTCCATGCCGATATACTTTTGGAATTACTTGATTATGAATCACTTGGTGCTTGAGAACCATGCCTCATGGGCAAGATGACTAACACTCCACTCTCGGAACAATGGAGCGAGCAACAGACTTATTGGAAATAATACATACTGATATATGCGGTCTGATGAGAGTTGAGGCTCACGGCGGGTATCATTATTGTCTGACCTTCACACATGATTTGAGCAGATATGGGTATATCTACTTAATGAAACATAAGTCTGAAACATTTGAAAAGTTCAAAGAATTTCAGAGTGAAGTGGAAAATCATCGTAACAAGAAAATAAAATTTCTACGGTCTGATTGTGGAGGTGAATATTTGAATTATGAGTTTGGTCTTCATTTGAAACAATGCGGAATAGTTTGGCAACTCACGCCACCTCGAACACCACAGCATAATGTTGTGTCTGAATGTCATAACCACCCTTTATTAGATATGGTGCGATCTATGATGTCTCTTACTGATTTAGCACAATCATTTTGGGGTTATGCTTTACAGACGACTGCATTCACGTTAAATAGGGCACCATCTAAATCCGCTGAGACGACACCATATGAACTGTGGTTTGGCAAGAAACCCAAGTTGTTGTTTCTTAAAGTTTGGGGCTGCGATGCTTAAGTGAAAAAGCTTCAACCTGATAAGCCCGAACCCAAATAGGAGAAATGTGTCTTCATAGGAAAACCAAAGGAGACTGTTGGGTACAGCTTCTATCACAGATCCGAAGGCAAGATATTCGTTGCTAAGAATGGATCCTTTCTAGAGAAGGAGTTTCTCTCGAAACAAGTGAGTGGGAGGAAAGTAGAACTTGATGAGGTAATTGTACCTTCTCCCGAATTGGAAAGTAGTTCATCACAGAAATCAGTTCCAGTGATTCCTACACCAATTAGTGAGGAAGCTAATGATGATGATCATGCAACTTCTGATGAAGTTACTACCGAACCTCGTAGGTCAACCAGAGTAAGATCCGCACCAAAGTGGTACGGTAATCCTGTTCTGGAGATCATGTTACTTGACCATGACGAACCTACGAACTATGAGGAAGCGATGATGAGCCCAGATTCTGCTAAATGGCTTGAGGCCATGAAATCTGAGATGGGATCAATGTATGAGAACAAAGTGTGAACTTTGGTTGACTTGCCCGATGATCGGCAAGCAATAGATAATAAATGGATCTTCAAGAAGAAGACTGACGCTGACAGTAATGTTACTGTCTACAAAGCTCGACTTGTTGCGGAAGGTTTTCGACAAGTTCAAGGAGTTGACTATGATGAGACCTTCTCACTTGTAGTGATGCTTAAGTCTGTCCGAATCATGTTAGCAATTGCCGCATTTTATGATTATGAAATTTGGCAAATGGATGTCAAAACTACATTCCTTAATGGATATCTTAAAGAAGAGTTGTATATGATGCAACCAGAAGGTTTTGTAGATGCAAAAGGTGCTAACAAAGTGTGCAAGCTCCAGCGGTCCATTTATGGACTGGTGCAAGCCTCTCGGAGTTGGAATATACGCTTTGATAGTGTGATTAAAGCATATGGTTTTATACAAACTTATGGAGAAGCATGTATTTACAAGAAAGTGAGTGGGAGCTCTGTAGCATTTCTGATATTATATGTGGATGACATATTCTTGATTGGAAATGATACTGAATTTCTGAATAGCATAAAAGGATACTTGAATAAGAAATTTTCAATGAAGGACCTTGGTGAAGCTGCTTATATATTGGGCATCAAGATCTATAGAGATATATCAAGACGCTTAAATCGACTTTCACAAAGCACATACCTTGATAAAGTATTGAAGAAGTTCAAATGGACCAGTCAAAGAAAGGGTTCTTGCTTATGTTACAAGGTGTGAAGTTGAGTCAGACTCAATGCCCGACCACTGCAGAAGATAGAGAGAAGATGAAAGTCATTCCCTATGCCTCAGCCATAGGTTCTATCATGTATGCAATGCTGTGTACCAGACCTGATGTGTGCCTTGCTATTAGTGTAGTAGGGAGGTACCAAAGTAATCCAGGAGTCACTGGTACAGTGACATACTATACAAACAGTTTTTAACCCCTTTCCGCGACGGCATTTGGAACCGTCGCCAAGTGCGTGTGGGCGATAGGGGGGTCCTTCCCACACGACCCAGAAATCGTCGGGGATAGGCCCTCCCGGGACACAGGCTAGGACCGTGTGCGATCGGGCGAGGCATCAAAACCCAATCATTTCCGTAGGTATGTACATCCCACACGGTAATCCAAGAAAAACATTTCCGTAGGTATGTACATCCCACATGGTGTAACAGCCTGGATTTTGGCACTTTTCTTTCTCTTTTTGATTTATTGGTTTTTGCTATGTTTTTCGTTTTGGAGTGGTTCTGTGGCCCTGTCACCTGGGAAATCATCTTCATTTCCCCTCCCAAGTGGCTTATCATCCTCAAAACCTTGCTAAAATCATGCCACTCCACTGCTTGACCAAACCCTAATTTCTTTTCTAGGGAAAATTCCTTTTTCTATTAGAGGAATAACCCTAATGGCCCTAGGTTGTGAAGCAACCTATATTTCTGTCCATCCAAAAATCCCCAAATAATTATTATAAATTTTTTGGGTCATATATTCGACAAATATGGCAAAAATATTTCATTGGCCATATTTATCATCATGCTCAATAAATTCATTTCCTATTCTGTGCTAAATGGAACATTGTGAAGCAAGTGCTATTTATCTTTGCCCATTTGCCCCAAAACTTTTTGGGCATGATATATCATCCAAATAATTGACCTGTGCCAAAATTCAACTTTATTTGCTAAGAAAAACTTCCTCAGTGATTTTTCAAAGTTCCTATCTGAAGGAAGCCTTTGTGAAGGAAGTGCTATCTAGGGTTATCCAAATGAGTTGAAATTTTGCACACTCATGTGCTCATAATATCTCACTCCTACAAATTTCAGCCCCATCCCTTGATCTATGTGAGCACAACATCAAATCTTTGGTTCTGTCAATATTTTCAGGTTGTGAAGCAAGTATATTTTATATTGCTTCATTTTGCCTGAAAATTTAGCAGAGCATTCTCTTACACAAATAACTTCTATCCACCAAATTTGGCACCATTTCACCTAGGCAATATTTCTCTAAAATTCTTGCAAGATTCTGGTCAGCAAGGATGTTTGTGAAGCAAGTACCATTTTGGTGAATCCAATTGGTATGAAATTTTTACAGCACCTTTATCTGGCCAAATCACTAAGCCCTACCATGTTTTACCTCAAGTGGTTACTCCATGTGAGTGCATCATCCAAATCTTGATTCTGGACCCATAATGTGAGTTACAAAGCAACTATATTAGTTTGTGCTCCATTATGCCTCAAAACCTCCAGGATCACAGTCCTTCCATACATAATCACCCCAGACAAACTCTTTGGCGCCAGTAAAATCCCTGTTGCTCAGCAGTTCTCACCCAAGTTTGTTGTAGTAAACTTCAAAGGGTGATTACCTTTTAACCATATCACTTCTCACTGATCTACCACCTTAGTTGCAACCTACCATGGATGAACTATCCACTAGACAACATGGTAAAGCCCCTCTGCCTCGCTACCTGCTAGTGCACATGGTGACCGCGTTAATGGCACCACAGTGCACGCGCTCTGTGTGTAGTGGCCGCGTCCAGTGGTCGTTTGTGCGTCGGCAGCTCCTCCTCTCGTCGGCTTCACGCGCGTGAGCATGTCCAAGAGTTTTACCGCATCGTCGCCGTCCTCCTGGACCTCTCTCCCTCTTAGTAAAAACCCCTCACCGATGCTCGCTACCGAACGCCCACGAGAGCATAGTGGCCTTTTGGCTCGGTTCATCGCCGTCTTCTTCCTCCCTGCGCTCCCTTGGCCTTATCCTCCCCGTGAGCTCTCCACTATGTCTCCCTCATCGCCTGCCTCCGAGTTCATGCGAGTGGGCACGCGTCTGCGGCGACACCAGCTCGGCCTCCTCGCCCCGCGGCTATATAAGGCCACCCCAAGACCCTATAAGCTCATCACCAGCCTTGCCTCGCTCTACAACCCCTCCCCAGCCTCTCACTCGAGCTCGAGAGCTCCTCTTCGCCTCTGTTGGCCGCCATGGCCGTCACTCCCCTCCTCCACCTCTAGCCACCACCATCGCCTTGCCCGCACTCCGGTGACCCTCCTCGTGCCCTTGCCCTCTCGTTGGAGCCTCTCTAGGGCCGTGCCCAGAAGACCACTGCCGCCTCTGCTCCGTTCTGTCGCGTCGCCGCGCACCCATGTCGCTTTTCCTCTGGCTCCGTTTCCTTCCTGGATGGATGCGCCATGCCCCCGCGAGCCCGCCGGTGGTCTCCACTTGGCCGGAGATCGCCGGAGTCGGCCGCTCCATCGCCGGCGGCGCCCCTGCCCTATGTTTTGTCGAGAAGAGGAGAAACAGGCGCAGGGGAAGAAGAAGGAGGTGTGGGAGGAGAGAGAAGATGCGGCAGGCCACACGCGTCATCGACCCAGCACCCAGCCCCGCCACCGCCACGCTGGATAAGTGGAGACGTACTCCAGGGAGTACGCCTTCACTTATCGAAAGCGCATTGTGCTTCTTCTTCAAGCCAAAATACGCTTTCCTTTCTGGAAAACGTATTTCCTGAGAAGGCGCGTTCTGTTTTTCCTGCTGAGGACTTGTTTGTGATGACTTCATTACAGATAGGTCCCTGGCAGAAAACTATCATATCTTTTTGCTCGCAACCCCGATTGAGGTGAATCCAGAGCCCACTTCTTCATTTCGTCGAGCCCGTTCCGATGGAATAATTTTCACCACGTTTTGGCATTTTGAAAATGACCATTTTGCCCCTGCCCTTATTCAGCCCCTCCGAGCGAGAATGTTTTCCGGTGATTCATTCCGCGAGCTTCTCGCACTTCTTCCCGGTGATTTCTGTTGGGGAACATAGTAATTTCAAAAAAATTCCTAAGCACACGCAAGATCATTGTGATGCATAGCAACGAGAGGGGAGAGTGTTGTCTACGTACCCTCGTAGACCATAAGCGGAAGCGTTTATCAACGCGGTTGATGTAGTCGTACACCTTTACGATCTGTCCCGATCAAGTACCGAACGTACGGCACCTTCACGTTCAGCACACGTTCAGCTCAATGGTGTCCTCGCCTTCTCGATCCAGCAAGAGGGGCGAAGTAGTAGATGAGTTTCGGCAGCACGACGGCGTGGTGACAGTGTTGGTGAAGAACAATCTCCGCAGGGCTTCACCTAAGCACTACAAAAACTATGATGGAGGATAAACTAGAGGGGACAGGGTAGCCGACACACAGCTTGGTGTTTCTTGATGTGTCTTGGGTGCTAGCCCTACCCCTCTATTTATATGTTGAGCCTTGGGGTCAAAACTTGGAGTAAAAGCCTCCAAAAAGTCGGTTTCACCCGACAGGCAAGATTCCTTCTCGGACTCTAGGGCCAGACACCAGGGTTCCCGGCGTCTGCACCCAAACACCAGGGACCCTGGCGTCTGGCCCCTGGACTCCGCAAAACTTCCTTTGCGCTTTCCAAAAACCTTGTGGGCTTTCCCCTTTGGCCCAAATAAAGTGTTCTCATACCCAAACATTTCGAGAAACATCCGGAACCCTTCCAGAGTCCAAACACTATTATCCCATATATCAATCTTTATCTCTGGACTATTCCGGAGTTCCTCGTCATGTCCGTGATCTTATCCGGAACTCCGAACAACATTCGGTCACTAACATACATAACTCATAATACTATATTGTCAATGAACGTTAAGCGTGCGGACCCTATGGGTTCGAGAACTATGTAGACATGACCGAGACACCTCTCTAGTCAATAACCAATAGCGGAACCTAGATGCCCATATTGGCTCCTACATATTCTATGAAGATCTTTATCGGTCGGACCGCATAACAACATATGTTGTTCCCTTTGTCATCGGTATGTTACTTGCCCGAGATTCGATCGTGGTATCTCAATACCTAGTTCAATATCGTTACCGGCAAGTGTCTTTACTTGATCCGTAACACATCATCCCACAACCAACTCATTAGTTGCAATGCTTGCAAGGCTTAAGTGATGTGTATTACCGAGTGGGCCCAGAGATACCTCTCCAACTATCGAAGTGACAAATCCTAATCTTGAAATACGCCAACCCAACAAGTACCTTCGGAGACACCTTTAGAGCACCTTTATAATCACCTAGTTACATTGTGACGTTTGGTAGCACAAAAAGTGTTCCTCCGGTAAACGGGAGTTGCATAATCTCATAGTCATAGGAACATGTATAAGTCATGAAGAAACCAATAACAACAAACTAAACGATCAAGTGCTAAGCTAACAAAATGGGTGAAGTCAATCACATCATTCTCCTAATGATGTGACCTCGTTAATCAAATGACAACTCATGTCTATGGTTAGGAAACTTAACCATCTTTGATCAATGAGCTAGTCAAGTAGAGGCATACTAGTGACACTCTATTTGTCTATGTATTCACACATGTATTATGTTTCCGGTTAATACAATTCTAGCATGAATAATAAACATTTATCATGAAATAAGGAAATAAATAATAACTTTATTATTGCCTCTAGGTCATATTTCCTTCAGTCTCCCACTTGCACTAGAGTCAACAATCTAGATCACATGGCCATGTGATTTAACACTAATAGGTCACATTACCATGTGATTAACACCCATAGTTCACATCGCCATGTGACCAACACTCAAAGGGTTTACTAGAGTCAGTAATCTAGTTCACATCGCCATGTGATTAACACCCAAAGAGTACTAAGGTGTGATCATGTTTTGCTTGTCAGAGAAGTTTAGTCAACGGGTCTGCCACATTCAGATCCGTATGTATTTTGCAGATTTCAATGTCAACAATGCTCTACATGGAGCTACTCTAGCTAATTGCTCCCACTTTCAATATGTATCCAGATTGAGACTTAGAGTCATCAGTATCAGTGTCAAAATTTGCATCGACGTAACCCTTTACGGCGAACCTTTTTGTCACTTCCATAATCGAGAAACATATCCTTATTTCACTAAGGATAATTTTGACCGCTGTCTAGTGATCTACTCCTAGATCACTATTGTGCTCCCTTGCCAAAACTCAGTGTAGGGTATACAATAGATCTGGTACACAACATGGCATACTTTATAGAAACTATGGCTGAGGCATAGGGAATGACTTTCATTCTCTTTCTATCTTCTGCCGTGGTCGGGCTTTGAGTCTTACTCAATTTGACACCTTGTAACACAGGTAAGAACTCTTTCTTTGACTGTTCCATTTTTAACTACTTCAAAATCTTGTCAAGGTATGTACTCATTCAAAAAACTTATCAAGCGTCTTAATCTATTCTCTATAGATCTTGATGCTCAATATGTAAGCAGTTTTACCGAGGTCTTTCTTTGAAAAACTCCTTTCAAACATTCCTTTATGCTTTGCAGAATAATTCTACATTATCTTCGATCAACAATATGTCATTCACATGTACTTATCAGAAATGCCGTAGTGCTCCCACTCACTTTCTTGTGAATACAGGCTTCACCGCAAGTCTGTATAAAACTATATGCTTTGATCAACTTATCAAAGTGTATATTCCAACTCCGAGATGCTTGCACCAGTCCATAGATGGATTGCTGGAGCTTGCATATTTTGTTAGCACCAAGCTACAAAAAGCTTTGTGATGAACTATAATATGCAAGGGATGGATAAGACAATTGCCGAGCTCTTCGCAATGCTAAAGGCTGCAGAGGTAGAAATCAAGAAGGAGCCTAAAGTGTTGATGATTAACAAGACCACTAGTTTCAATAAGAAGGGCAAAGGGAATAAGGGGAACTTCAAGAAGAACGACAAAAAAGTTACTGCTCAAGTGAAGAAGCCCAAGTCTGGACCTAAACTTGAGACTGAATTCTTCTAGTGCAAAGGGACTGGCCACTGTAAGCGGAACTGCCCCAAGTATTTGGCGGATAAGAAGGATGGCAAAGTGAAAGGTATATTTGATATACATGTTATTGATGTGTACCTTACTAATGCTTGTAGTAGCGCCTGCGTATTTGATACTGGTTATGTTGCTCATATTTGCAACTCAAAACAGGGGCTACGGATTAAAGAAGATTGGCTAAGGACAAGGTGACGATGCGCGTGGGAAATGGCTCCAAAGTTGATATGATTGCCATCGGCACACTACCTCTACATCTACCTTCGGGATTAGTTTTAGACCTGAATAATTGTTATTTGGTGCGAGCGTTAAGCATGAACATTATATCTGGATCTTGTTTGATGCGAGACGGTTATTCATTTAAATCAGAGAATAATGTGTGTTCTATTTATATGAGTAATATCTTTTTATGGTCATGCACCCTTGATGAGTGGTCTATTTTTGTTGAATCTCGATAGTAGTGATACACATATTCATAGTATTGAATCCAAAAGATACAAGTTTAATAATGATAGTGCAACTTATTTGTGTGACTGCCATTTAGGTCATATTGGTGTAAAGCGCGTGAAGAAACTCCATGCCGATGGACTTTTGGAACTACTTGATTATGAATCACTTGGTACTTGCGAACCATGCCTCATGGGCAAGATGACTAAGACTCTGTTCTCCGGAACAATGGACCAAGCAACAGACTTATTGGAAATAATACATACTGATGTATGCGGTCTGATGAGTGTTGAGGCTCACGGCGGGTATCGTTATTTTCCGACCTTCACAGATGATTTGAGAAGATATGGGTATATCTACTTAATGAAACATAAGTCTGAAACATTTGAAAAGTTCAAAGAATTTCAGAGTGAAGTGGAAAATCATCGTAACAAGAAAATAAAATTTCTACGATCTGATCATGGAGGTGAATATTTGAATTATGAGTTTGGTATTCATTTGAAACAATGCGGAATAGTTTCGCAACTCACGTCACCTCGAACACCGCAGCATAATGTTGTGTCCGAATGTCGTAACCGCACTTTATTAGATATGGTGCAATCTATGATGTCCTTTACTGATTACCGCTATCGTTTTGGGTTTATGCTTTAGAGACGGCTGCACTCATGTTAAATAGGGCACCATCTAAATCCGTTGAGACGACACCATATGAACTGTGGTTTGGCAAGAAACCCAAGTTGTCATTTCTTAAAGTTTGGGGCTGCGATCCTTAAGTGAAAAAGCTTCAACCTGATAAGCTCGAACCCAAATAGGAGAAATGTGTCTTCATAGGAAACCCAAAGGAGGCTGTTGGGTACACCTTCTATAGCAGATCCGAAGGCAAGATATTGTGAGTGGGAGGAAAGTAGAACTTCATGAGGTAATTGTACCTTCTCCTGAATTGGAAAGTAGTTCATCACAGAAATCAGTTCCAGTGATTCCTACACCAATTAGTGAGGAATCTAATGATGATGATCATGAAACTTCTGATGAAGTTACTACCGAACCTCGTAGGTCAACCAGAGTAAGACCCGCACCAGAGTGGTACGGTAATCCTGTTCTGGATGTCATGTTACTTGACCATGACGATTCTACGAACTATGAGGAAGCGATGACCAGCCCAGATTCCACTAAATGGCTTGAGGCCATGAAATCTGAGATGGGATCAATGTATGAGAACAAAGTGTGGACTTTGGTTGACTTGCCCGATGATCGGCAAGCAATAGAGAATAAATGGATCTTTAAGAAGAAGACTGACGCTGACGGTAATGTTACTGTCTACAAAGCTCGACTTGTTGCAGAAGGTCTTCGACAAGTTCAAGGAGTTGACTATGATGAGACTATCTCACTCGTAGCGATGCTTAAGTCTATCCGAATCATGTTAGCAATTGCCACATTTTATGATTATGAAATTTGGCAAATGGATGTCAAAACTGCATTCCTTAATGGATATCTTAAAGAAGAGTTGTATATGATGCAACAAGAAGGTTTTGTAGATTCAAAAGGAGCTATCAAAGTGTGCAAGCTCCAGCAGTCCATTTATGGACTGGTGCAAGCCTCTCGGAGTTGGAATATACACTTTGATAGTGTAATCAAAGCATATGGTTTTATACAAACTTATGGAGAAGCCTATATTTACAAGAAAGTGAGTGGGAGCTCTGTAGCATACTGATATTATATGTGGATGACATATTCTTGATTGGAAATGATACTGAATTTCTGAATAACATAAAAGGATACTTGAATAAGAATTTTTCAATGAAAGACCTCGGTGAAGCTGCCTATATATTGGGCATCAAGATCTATAGAGATAGATCAAGACACTTAATTCCACTTTCACAAAGCACATACCTTGATAAAGTTTTGAAGAAGTTCAAAATGGATCAGTCAAAGAAAGGGTTCTTGCCTGTGTTACAAGGTGTGAAGTTGAGTCAGACTGAATGCCCGACCACTACAGAAGATAGAGAGAAGATGAAAGTCATTCTTATGCCTCGGCCATAGGTTCTATCATGTATGCAATGCTGTGCACCAGACCTGATGTGTGCCTTGCTGTTAGTTTAGTAGGGAGGTACCAAAGTAATCCAGGAGTCACTGGTACAACGATGTGCTATACAAACGGTTTTTAACCCCTTTCTGCGATGGCATTTGGAACCGTCGCCAAGTGAGTGTGGGCGATAGGGGGGTCCTTCCCACACGACCCAGAAATCGTCGGGGATAGGCCCTCCCGTGACACAGGCTAGGGCCGTGTGCGATCGGGCGAGGCATCGAAACCCAATCATGTCCGTAGGTATGTACATCCCACACGGTAATCCGAGAAAAATATTTTCGTAGGTATGTAGATCCCACACAGTGAATCCCAGAAAATCATTTCCGTAGGTATGTACATCCCACACGGTGAATCCTAGAAAATCATTTCCGTAGGTATGTACATCCCAACGGTGAATCCTAGAAAAACATTTCCGTAGGTATGTATATCACACACAGTTCTTTGTGTGGAAACGTTTGTGCAAGGTGGCCTAACGCAAACAGTTTGCTGCCGGAAGCCATGTGTGATTGTTACTTGATCGAACACGCCTACTTTATAGAAACTGTGCGGGTTGTTTGAGTTCATCGCCCATGGTGCAGTCTGAGTAACAGTCTGCAATAGAAAACCCCAGTAAGCAGGGTAATTTGCCTATTATTGATAATCCATGTACTAATCAAACTGAAATTTCTTATAAAACACGCAAGATATTTCATATCTGTATAAAAGCAACCAGGATTTTCATAATCGAATTACATCAGATAGCTTCGGCACTCAGTTACGCCATTACACAACAACACCAAGTTTCACATGCAGCATCAAAAACCTTTGGAAAGTAGCATCATAAACGATAAATAGATAGATGAATCTCATCTGGGAAACTGCAGAAGCGGAAGGCAAATATTGAGCCTCCAGTGATGTTGAATGTCCTTGCAACTTTAGGCCAGTGGCTATGGATAATTGCCTGCCCAACCTTCATCCTCTTCAGCAAGACTTCGATATTGTATCGTGGGTGTTGAATGAATACCTTCCTCACCTCTTGACCTTGCAGGTGGTTTGAGAGGTAATCATCGATGAACTGCTTTGAAAAGTACTGAAAACAAAGCTATGCATAAATTGATGTTGTAAATTTTGAAATGGTGCAAGGGGTAAAAACAAGGTAAAAGAGTTGGTACCATCCTATAGTTGACAGATTTCTTCTTCATTGTGCAAACAAAGTTCTTGCTGTTATTTGTCGCAAGTTTCTTCATCCTAACAATCTTTCTGAGTTTCTTGACTTGACTGATATTCATGGACATCTCATTTCCCCATATGCAAAATGGGTCGAATAGTGGGTCTAAGCCTTTGACAGCAGGACCTACATGTGCAAGACCAAATTGTAAGAAACCTAAATATTAGAATGATCCCCGCAACTGCACAATAATGTGCTATTAGCCAAAGGACCATGCTTGAACAAACCTCGATGGTAAACTGCAGTGTCTCCCATTGTTTCCCTGCAACACACATAAGGAAGATCTTGATCAGGTTAACTGAGAGTTGCCATACTATCAATAGAATATGTATTGAGTACAACCAAATTCGATTGGTGTCACATGCATAACAATACAAAATTGTACCCACAACAAATGAAAATCAAATTGCAGAACTGAATCAAACAGTTAAATGGACAACACCAAATGAACCAAAATAGTTAACTGAGCACGACATTGCAGAATAGAAACATGTACTAGAAGATAAGACAGTTAACAAAACAAAGAATGCTTGAGAACAGTACTACGAAATGTAGCAATTGTTGGACCAAAGTGTTAACTGAACATTACATTTCAGAGGACCAAACTATTAACTGAACATCAGATTGCATATTATCATTACAGAGGACAAATCACTAGAAGGCACTGGCGGTGGCCTTGAGAAATCAGCACGAACTGTATTTTAAAGTAGACAACCGCGTGGCGGTGTCGACGGTGGCCTCGAAGATGAGGTGCTCCTCCAAGACCTGGCGGTCGACACGCATGGTAGCCATAACGACCTCGTGCGTGCATGCGGCCGCATGCTACTGAGCTCCATGTTATACTGCGTGCAAAATGGTAGTGGGCGGCGCTTAATTGGAGGAGGGGAGCAGTGATTTCGGTGGAAGGTGCCGCGTCATAGGTCGGGGCATGTGGGATGGGAAAGGACAAGGATGGTTGGGTGGGGTGTGGATTACCTGACCATATCAACAAGGTCGCGCATCAAGAAGAAGGGTCGGCGGCGAGGAGGCTGCGCAACAAGAAGAAGGGTCGCCGGTGAGGAGGTAGCGCTGCAAGAAGAAGGGTCGCCGGCGAGGAGGCGGCGCTACAATAAGAAGGGTAGCCGGCAAGGAGGCGGTGCTGCAAGAAGAAGGGTCACCGACGAGGAGGCTGTGCTACCAGTAAGCAGCAGTGAAGGTTTGAACTTGGAAAGCAAGGAGGAAGAGTGGAAATGTGGCTTTTGGTAGGAGGGAGGGGCGGGGAGATAGATATTTCCGTGGTGGCAAATTTTTTTTGCTTGGTGCCGCGAGAAACTGGCGCGCAAGTGTGGTTTAAGTGGGGGCGGTGGACTGTAGACGATGAAGGTTCTTGCATAAGCCAGACAAGAGATGCGCCAAGATATTTTATATCACATCCCACACGATTCTTTCTAGTAAATTGTTTCTGGTATACCCGACTTTTTTATTATGTTTTGAAAGACAAAACGGTGTTACGGAGGGAAAGAATGGTGTTTGAATTGCTAGAACATTTAAATGCAATGAGCATGCTACTAGTACATGAGTGTCGTGTTTAAATTTGGAATTATTCTGGGTTCGTTTGCCATTTTTATGCATTAATTGAGTTTCTGGGCATTTAATGTGCATAATTCAAATTTAAACTACAAGCAAATCCTCCAATGCACCAAAGTTTGTTGAAAAATCACATGTGTGTCTTTGGGTGAATTTATAGGTCCCATGCAAGAAATGGGAATGAAATTCAAATATCTGGGCGTTGTGGCTCGGCCGGAAAGATTGAGAAACTTGGTTTTTTAATTCCTGTAAATCCAAAACACGCCTGAAAATCATGAAACTTCGCATGGTGTCATGACATGGCACCAACATCCTGTGGTAATTTTTTGGCTGAATTGGGACAAGCTTTGGTGTAAAGTTCTTGCAAACTGGAGCTTCCCTCAAGAAGTCTCCTGGTTCCAAGAGGGAACATATCACCTCCGTGTGCGAAACGAAATACGTACCACTACCTTGTCACGCCTTAATTTTTTTACACAAACAGATTAGACCAAATAGAAGTACCGTGCTAAATTTTGGAATTATTTTGGGTTCGTTTGCCCTTTTTTATACGTTAATTGAGTTTCTGCGCATTCAATGGGCATCATTCAAATTTGAACTACAAGCACATGCTCCAATGCACCAAAGTTGGTCGAAAAATCGCATGTGTATCCTTGGGTGAATTTCTAGGTCCCATGCAAGAAATGGGAATGAAATTCAAACATCTGGGCGTCGTGGCTCGGCCAGAAAGATTGAGAAACTTAGTTTTTTAATTCATGTTAATCCAAAACATGCCTGAAAATCATCAAACTTGGCATGGTGTCATGACATGGCACCAACATGCTGCCGTAATTTTTTTGGCCGAATTGGGACAAGCTTTGGTGTAAGCTTCTTGCAAACCGGAGCTTCCCTCAAGAAGGCTCGTGGTTCCAAGAGGGAACGTGTCACCTCCGCGTGCGAAACGACATATGTACACTGTCTTCGCCCACCTTATTTTTTCACATAGGCAAATTAGACCAAATAGAAGTATCGTGCTAAAATTTGGAATTATTCCGGGTTCGTTTGGCCTTTTTTTATACATTAATTGAGTTTCTGCGCATTTAATGTGCATAATTCAAATTTGAACTACAAGCACATGCTCCAGTGCACCAAAGTTGGTTGAAAAATCACATGTGTGTCCTTGGGTAAATTTCTAGGTCCCATGCAAAAAATGGGAATGAAATTCAAACATCTGGGCATCGTGGCTCGGCCGGAAAGATTGAGAAACTTGGATTGTAAATCCAAAACACGCCTGAAAATCATGAAACTTGGCATGGTGTCATGACATCTCACCAACATGTTGTGGTTAATTTTTTGGCCGAATTGGGACAAGCTTTGGTGTAAGCTTCTTGCAAACCGGAGCTTCCCTCAAGAAGGCTCGTGGTTCCGAGAGGGAACGTGTCACCTCCGTGTGCGAAACGAGATACGTACACTGCCTTCTCCCACCTTAATTTTTTTACACAGGCAGATTAGACCAAATAAAAGTATCATGCTAAATTTTGGAATTATTCCGGGTTCATTTGCCCTTTTTATACAGTAATTGAGTTTCTGCGCATTTAATGACCATAATTCAAATTTGAACTACAAGCACATGCTCCAGTGCACCAAAGTTGGTTGAAAAATCACATGTGTGTCCTTGGGGTGAATTTCTAGATCCCATGCAAGAAATGGGAATGAAATTCAAACATATGGGCGTCATGGCTCGGCCGGAAAAATTGAGAAACTTAGTTTTTTAATTCTTGTAAATCCAAAACACGCCTGAAAATCATGAAACTTGGCATGGTGTCATGACATGGCACCAACATGCTGCGGTAAATTTTTTGGCTGAATTGGGACAAGTTTTGGTGTAATCTTCTTGCAAACCGGAGTTTCCCTCAAGAAGGCTCGTGGTTCCAAGAGGGAACATGTCACCTCCGTGTGCGAAACGAGATATGTACACTGCCTTCTCCTGCCTTAATTTTTTTACACGGGCAGATTAGACCAAATAGAAGTTTCTTCCTAAATTTTGGAATTATTCTGGGTTCGTTTGGCCTTTTTATACATTAATTGAGTTTCTGTGCATTTAATGTGCAAACTTCAAATTCGAACTACAAGCACAGGCTCCAGTGCACCAAAGTTGGTTGAAAAATCACATGTGTCCTTGGGTGAATTTCTAGGTCCCATGCAAGAAATGGGAGTGAAATTCAAACATCTGGGCGTGGTGGCTCGGCCGGAAAGATTGAGAAACTTTGTTTTTAATTTCTGTAAATCCAAAACACGCCTGAAAATCATGAAACTTGGCATGGTGTCATGACATGGCACCAACATGTTGCGGTAATTTTTTTGGCCAAATTGGGACAAGCTTTGGTGTAAGCTTCTTGCAGACCAGTGCTTCCCTCAAGAAGGCTCGTGGTTCCGAGAGGGAACGTGTCACGTCCGTGTATGAAACGAGATACATACACTGTCTTCTCCCGCCTTAATTTTTTTACACAGGCAGATTAGACCAAATAGAAGTATCATGCTAAAATTTGGAAATATGCATAATTCAAATTTGAACTACAAGCACATGCTCCAGTGCACAAAAGTTGGTTGAAAAATCACATGTGTGTCCATGGGTGAATTTCTAGGTCCCATGCAAGAAATGTGAATGAAATTCAAACACCTGGGCGTCGTGGCTCGGCCGAAAGATTGAGAAACTTGGTTTTTTAATTCTTGTAAATCCAAAACATGCCTGAAAATCATGAAACTTGGCATGGTGTCATGACATGGCACCAACATGCTGCGGTAAATTTTTTGGCCGAATTGGGACAAGTTTTGGTGTAATCTTCTTGCAAACCGGAGCTTCCCTCAAGAAGGCTCGTGGTTCCAAGAGGGAACGTGTCACCTCCTTGTGCGAAACGAGATACGTACACTGCCTTCTCCCGCCTTAATTTTTTTACACAGGCAGATTAGACCGAATGGAAGTATCGTCCTAAATTTTGAAATTATATCGGGTTGGTTTGGCCTTTTTATACATTAATTGAGTTTTTGTGCATTTAATGTGCATACTTCAAATTCGAACTACAAGCACAGGCTCTAGTGCACCAAAGTTAGTTGAAAAATCACGTGTGTCCTTGGGTGAATTTCTAGGTCCCATGCAAGAAATGGGAGTGAAATTCAAACATCTGGGCGTCGTGGCTCGGCCGGAAAGATTGAGAAACTTGGTTTTTTAATTTCTATAAATCCAAAATACGCCTGAAAATCATGAAACTTGGCATGGTGTCATGACATGGCACCAACATGTTGCGGTATTTTTTTTGGCCAAATTGGGACAAGCATTGGTGTAAGATTCTTGCAAACCAGAGCTTCCCTCAAGAAGGCTCGTGGTTCCGAGAGGGAACGTGTCACGTCCATGGATGAAACGAGATACGTACACTGTCTTCTCCCGCCTTAATTTTTTACACAGGCAGATTAGACCAAATAGAAGTATCGTGCTAAATTTTGGAATTATTCCGGGTTCGTTTGGCCTTTTTATACATTAGTTGAGTTTCTGGCATTTAATATGCATAATTCAAATTTGAAATACAAGCACGTGCTCCAGTGCACCAAAGTTGGTTGAAAAATCACATGTGTGTCCTTGGGTGAATTTCTAGGTCCCATGCAAGAAATGTGAATGAAATTCAAACATCTGGGCATCGTGGCTCGGCCGGAAAGATTGAGAAACTTGGTTTTTTAATTCCTGTAAATCCAAAACATGCCTGAAAATCATGAAACTTGGCATGGTGTCATGACATGGCACCAACATGCTACGGTAAATTTTTTGGCCGAATTGGGACAAGTTTTGGTGTAATCTTCTTGCAAACCGGAGCTTCCCTCAAGAAGGCTCGTGGTTCCAAGAGGGAACGTGTCACCTCCGTGTGCGAAACGAGATATGTACACTGCCTTCTCCCGCCTTAATTTTTTTACACAGGCAGATTAGACCGAATAGAAGTATCATCCTAAAATTGGAATTATTCCGGGTTGGTTTGGCCTTTTTATACATTAATTGAGTTTATGTGCATTTAATTTGCATACTTCAAATTATAACTACAAGCACAGGCTCCAGTGCACCAAAGTTGGTTGAAAAATCACGTGTGTCCTTGGGTGAATTTCTAGGTCCCATGCAAGAAATGGGAGTGAAATTCAAACATCTGGGCGTCGTGGCTCGGCCGGAAAGATTGAGAAACTTGGTTTTTTAATTTCTGTAAATCCAAAATACGCCTGAAAATCATGAAACTTGGCATGGTTTCATGACATGGCACCAACATGTTGCGGTAATTTTTTTGGCCAAATTGGGACAAGCTTTGGTGTAAGCTTCTTGCAAACCAGAGCTTCCCTCAAGAAGGCTCGTGGTTCCGAGAGGGAACGTGTCACGTCCGTGTATGAAACGAGATACGTGCACTATCTTCTCCTGCCTTAATTTTTTTACACAGGCAGATTAGACCAAATAGAAGTATCGTGCTAAATTTTGGAATTATTCCGGGTTCGTTTGGCCTTTTTATACATTAGTTGAGTTTCTGGCATTTAATATGCATAATTCAAATTTGAACTACAAGCACATGCTCCAGTGCGCCAAAGTTGGTTGAAAAATCACATGTGTGTCCTTGGGTGAATTTCTAGGTCCCATGCAAGAAATGTGAATGAAATTCAAACATCTGGGCGTCGTGGCTCGGCCGGAAAGATTGAGAAACTTGGTTTTTTAATTCCTGTAAATCCAAAACACGCCTGAAAATCATGAAACTTGGCATGGTGTCATGACATGGCACCAACATGCTGCAGTAAATTTTTTGTCCGAATTGGGACAAGTTTTGGTGTAATCTTCTTGCAAACCGGAGCTTCCCTCAAGAAGGCTTGTGGTTCCAAGAGGGAACATGTCACCTCCGTGTGCGAAACGAGATATGTACACTGCCTTCTCCTTCCTTAATTTTTTTACACGGGCAGATTAGACCGAATAGAAGTATCTTCCTAAATTTTGGAATTATTCCAGGTTTGTTTGGCCTTTTTATACATTAATTGAGTTTATGTGCATTTAATGTGCATACTTCAAATTCGAACTACAAGCACAGGCTCCAGTGCACCAAAGTTGGTTGAAAAATCACGTGTGTCCTTGGGTGAATTTCTAGGTCCCATGCAAGAAATGGGAGTGAAATTCAAACATCTGGGCGTCGTGGCTCGGCCGTAAAGATTGAGAAACTTGGTTTTTTAATTTCTGTAAATCCAAAATACGCCTGAAAATCATGAAACTTGGCATGGTGTCATGACATGGCACCAACATGTTGCGGTAATTTTCTTGGCCGAATTGGGACAAGCTTTGGTGTAAGCTTCTTGCAAACCAGAGCTTCCCTCAAGAAGGCTCGTGGTTCCGAGAGGGAACGTGTCACGTCCGTGTATGAAACAAGATACGTACACTGTCTTCTCCCGCCTTAATTTTTTTACACAGGCAGATTAGACCAAATAGAAGTATCGTGCTAAATTTTGGAATTATTCTGGGTTTGTTTGGCCTTTTTATACATTAGTTGAGTTTCTGGCATTTAATATGCATAATTCAAATTTGAACTACAAGCACATGCTCCAGTGCACCAAAGTTGGTTGAAAAATCACATGTGTGTCTTTGGGTGAATTTATAGGTCTCATGCAAGAAATGACAATGAAATTCAAACATCTGGGCGCCGTGGCTCGGCCGGAAAGATTGAGAAACTTGGTTTTTTAATTCCTGTAAAAACCACAACACGCCTAAAAATCATGAAACTTCGCATGGTGTCATGACATGGCATCAACATGTTGCGGCAAATTTTTGGCTGAATTTGGACAAGCTTTGGTGTAAGCTTCTTTCAAACCGAAGCTTCCCTTAAGAAGGCTCGTTGTTCTGAGAGGGCACGTGTCACCTCCGTGTGCGAAACGAGATACGTACACTGGCTTCTCCCGCCTTAATTTTTTACACAGGCAGATTAGACCGAATAGAAGTACCGTGCTAAATTTTGGAATTATTTCGGGTTTGTTTGGCCTTTTTTATACATTAATTGAGTTTTTGCGCATTTAATGTGCATAATTCAAATTTGAACTACAAGCACATGCTGTAGTGCACCAAAGTTGGTTGAAAAATCACATGTGTGTCCTTGGGTGAATTTCTAGGTCCCATGCAAGAAATGGGAATGAAATTCAAACATCTGGGCGTCATGGCTCGGCCGGAAAGATTGAGAAACTTGTTTTTTTAATTCCTGTAAATCCAAAACACGCCTGAAAATCATGAAACTTGGCATGGTGTCATGACATGGCACGAACATACTACGGTAAATTTTTTGGCCGAATTGGGACAAGCTTTAGTGTAAGCTTCTTGCAAACCAGAGCTTCCCTCAAGAAGGCTCGTGGTTCGGAGAGGGAATGTGTCGTGGAATTGTCACGGCAGATGTCCTGGCAGAAGGACATAGTCGTGGAGCCATCGCTATAGGGTTAGCTTGAATGGGTTAACCGGGACAAAGGACACAAGGAATTTATACTGGTTCTACCCCTTGCGGTGAAGGTAAAGGCCTAATCTAGATTCAGGTGGTATTACTTATGTCTCGACTACCAGGGAGCGAATATGCTTGACCTACTTTTCAATTTGTTGTCTCTTGTCCTAAGCCGCCTCCGGGGCGTCCCTTTATATACATAGGTTGACGCCCAGCGGCATACAGAGTCCCCGCCGGCTCATAAACGTGTCCGGTCCGTGACTAAATACACTTGCCTTATAATACAAATCATACATATACGATGGTTTTATCCCTATGGGCCTTACACCACCCTTGGGCCTTGGGCCCTTTAGTGAATCTGCTTCATGAACCGCCATCATTAACATCTTCATAGGCTTCAGTTTGATGAACCGCCATAGGGATAACCCGGCCCCTCCTGGGCGGGTCATGCCAAATAGTCATATTGTTGGGGAACGTAGTAATTTCAAAAAAAAAATCCTACGCACACGCAAGATCAATCTAGGTGCTGCATAGCAATGAGAGGAGAGAGTGTTGTCCACGTACCCTTGTAAACCATAAGCCGAAGCATTATGACAACGCGGTTTATGTAGTCGTACGTCTTCACGATCCGACCGATCCTAGCACCGAAGGTACGGCACCTTCGCGATCTGCACACGTTCAGCTCGATGACGTCCCACGAACTCTAGATCCAACTAAGGTCGAGGGAGAGTTTCATCAGCACGATGGCTTGATGACAGTGATGATGAAGTTACCGACGCAGGGCTTCACCTAAGAACTACAACGATATGACCGAGGTGGAAATCTTTGGAGGGGGGCACCGCACACGGCTAAGACAACTGTCAACTTGTGTGTTCTAGAGTGCCCCCTCCCCACGTATATAAAGGAGGGAGGGGGAGGCCGGCCTGCCCTCCTTGGCGCGGCCCCAAGAGGGGAATCCTACTACGATTGTTTCCACCAAAAGGGAGAGAGTGGGAAGGAAGGAGAGGGAGAGGGGAAAGGAAAAGGGGGCTCCACCCCCCTTCCTAGTCCAATTCGGATTCAAGGGGGAGGGGGTGCGCGGCCTGCCCTGGCCGCCCCTCTCTCTCTCCACTAAGGCCCATCGAGGCCCATTAGTTCCCCCGGGGTTTCAGATAGCCCTCCGGCACTCCAGTTTTATTCAAAACTTCTTCGGAACACTTCAGGTGTCCGAACATATCCGTCCAATATATCAATATATATGTCTCGACCATTCTGAGACTCCTCATCATGTCCGTGATCATATCCGGGACTCCGACCTACCATCGGTACATAAAAACACATAGACTCATAATACCGATCGTCACCAAACGGTAAGCGTGCGGACCCTATGCGTTCGAGAACTATGTAGACATGACCGAGACTCATCTCCGGTCAATAACCAATAGCGAAACCGGGATGCTCATATCTGTTCCTACATATTCTACGAAGATCCTTATCGGTCAAACCGCATAACAACATACGTTGTTCCCTTTGTCATCGGTATGTTACTTGCCCGAAATTCGATCGTCGGTATCTCAATACCTAGTTCAATCTCATTACCGACAAGTCTCTTTACTCATTCTGTAATGCTACATCCCATAACTAACTCATTAGTCACATTGCTTGCAAGGCTTATAGTGATGTGCATTACCGAGAGGGCCCAGAGATACCTCTTCGATACACAGAGTGACAAATCCTAATGTTGATCTATGCCGACTCAACAAACACCATCGGAGACACCTGTAGTGCATCTTTATAGTCACCCAGTTACATTGTGACGTTTGATAGCACACTAAGTGTTCCTCCAGTATTCGGGAGTTGCATAATCTCATAGTCATAGGAACATGTATATGTTATGAAGAAAGCAATAGCAATAAACTAAACGATCATAGTGCTAAGCTAATGGATGGGTCAAGTCAATCACATCATTCTCTAATGATGTGACCCCATTCATCAAATGACAACTCCTTATCCATGGCTTGGAAACTTAACCATCTTTGATTAACGAGCTAGTCAAGTAGAGGCATACTAGTGACACTTTGTTTGTCTATGTATTCACACATGTACTAAGTTTCCGGTTAATACAATTCTAGCATGAATAATAAACATTTATCATGATATAAGGAAATATAAATAACAACTTTGTTATTGCCTCTAGGGCATATTTCCTTCAGTCTCCCACTTGCAGTAGAGTTAATAATCTAGATTACATTGTAATGATTCTAACACCCATAGAGTCTTGGTGCTGATCATGTTTTGCTCGTGAGAGAGGCTTAGTCAATGGGTCTGCACCATTCAGATCCGTATGTATCTTGCAAATCTCTATGTCTCCCTCCTTGACTTGATCACGGATGGAATTGAAGCGTCTTTTTGTGTGCTTGGTTCTCTTGTGAAATCTGGTTTCCTTGCCAAGGCAATTCCACCAATGTTGTCACAAAAGATTTTTATTGGACCCGATGCACTAGGTATGACACCTAGATCGGATATGAACTCCTTCATCCAGACTCCTTCATTTGCTGCTTCCCAAGCAGCTATGTACTCCACTTCACACGTAGATCCTGCCACGACGCTCTACTTGGAACTGCACCAACTAACAGCTCCACCATTCCATAAAAATACGTATCCGGTTTGTAACATAGAGTCATCTGGATCAGTGTCAAAGCTTGCATCGATGTAACCGTTTACGACGAGCTCTTTGTCACCTCTGTAAACGAGAAACATATCCTTAGTCCTTTTTCAGGTATTTCAGGATGTTCTTGACCGCTGTCCAGTGATCCACTCCTGGATTACTCTGGTACCGCCCTCCTAAACTAATAGCGTGGCACACATCAGGTCTGGTACACAACATTGCATACATCATAGAACCTATGGCTGAAGCATAGGGAATGATTTTCATTTTCTCTCTATCTTCTGTAGTGGTCGGGCATTGAGTCTGACTCAACTTCACACCTTGTAACACAGGCAAGAACCCTTTCTTTGCTTGATCCATTTTAAATTGCTTCAAAACTTTATCAAGGTATGTGCTTTGTGAAAGTCCAATTAAGCGTCTTGATCTATCTCTATAGATCTTGATGCCCAATATATAAGCAGCTTCACCGAGGTCTTTAATTGAAAAATTCTTATTCAAGTATCCTTTTATGCTATTCAGAAATTCAGTATCATTTCCGATCAGCAATATGTCATCCACATATAATATCAGAAATGCTACAGAGCTCCCACTCACTTTCTTGTAAATACAGACTTCTCCAAAAGTTTGTATAAAACCATATGCTTTGATCACACTATCAAAGCGTATATTCGAACTCCGAGATGCTTGCACCAGTCCTTAAATGGATCGCTAGAGCTTGCACACTTTGTTAGCACCTTTTGGATCGACAAAACCCTCTGGTTGCGTCATATACAACTCTTCTTTAAGATATCCATTAAGGAATGCAGTTTTGACATCCATTTGCCAAATTTAATAATCATATAATGCGGCAAATTGCTAACATGATTCAGACGGACTTAAGCATCGCTATAGGTGAGAAGGTCTCATCGTAGTCAACTCCTTGAACTTGTCGAAATCCCTTCTCAGATTTCATGGCCTCAAGCCATTTTGCAGAATTTGGGCTCATCAGCGCTTCCTCATAGTTCGTAGGTTCATCATGGTCAAGTAACATGACCTCCAGAACAGGATTACCGTACCACTCTGGTGTGGATCTTACTCTGGTAGTAACTTGATGAGAAGTTTCATGATCATCATCATTAGCTTCCTCATTTACTGGTGTAGGAATCACTGGAACTGATTTCTGTGATGAACTACATTCCAATAAGGGAGTAGGTACAGTTACCTCTTCTAGTTCTACTTTCCTCCCACTCACTTCTTTTGAGAGAAACTCCTTCTCTAGAAAGGATCCATTCTTAGCAACGAATATCTTGCCTTCGGATCTGTGATAGAAAGTGTACCCAACAGTCTACTTTGGGTATCCTATGAAGACACATTTCTCCGATTTGGGTTCGAGCTTATTAGGTTGATGCTTTTTCACATAAGCATCGCAGCCCCAAACTTTAAGAAACGACAACTTAGGTTTCTTGCCAAACCACAGTTGATAAGGTGTCGTCTCAACGGATTTCGATGGTGCCCTATTTAACGTGAATGCAGCCGTCTCTAAAGCATAACCCCAAAATGATAGCGGTAAATCAGTAAGAGACATCATAGATCGCACAATATCTAATGAACTGCGGTTACGACGTTCGGACACACCATTACGCTGTGGTGTTCTAGCTGGAGTGAGTTGCGAAACTATTCCGCATTGTTTCAAATGAAGACCAAACTCATAACTCAAATATTCACCTCCACGATCAGATCATATAAACTTAATTTTCTTGTTACAATGATTTTTTCCACTTCACTCTGAAATTCTTTGAACTTTTCAAATGGTTCATACTTATGTTTCATCAAGTAGATATACCCATATCTGCTCAAATCATCTGTGAAGGTAAGAAAATAATGATACCCACCACGAGCATCAACACACATCGGACCGCATACATCAGTATGTATTATTTCTAATAAGTCTGTTGCTCGTTCCATTATCCCGGAGAGCGGAGTCTTTGTCATCTTGCCCATGAGGCATGGTTCGCAAGCATCAAGTGATTCCAAAAGTCCATCAGCATGGAGTTTATTCATGCGCTTTACACCAATATGACCTAAACGGCAGTGCCACAAATAAGTTGCACTATCATTATTAAAATTATATATTTTGGCTTCAATACTATGAATATGTGTATCACTACTATCAAGATTTAGTAAAAATAGACCACTCATCAAGGGTGCATGACCATAAAAGATATTACTCATATAAATAGAACAATCATTATTCTCTGATTTAAATGAATAACCGTCTCACATCAAAGAAGATCCAGATATAATGTTCATGCTCTACGCTGGCACCAAATAACAATTATTTAGGTCTATAACTAATCCCGAAGGTAGATGTAGAGGTAGTGTACCGACGGCGATCACATTGACTTTGGAACCATTTCCCACGCGCATCGTTCACCTCGTCCTTAGCCAATCTTCGCTTGATCCGTAGCCCATGTTTCGAGTTGCAAATATTAGCAACAGAACCAGTGTCAAATACCCAGGCGCTACTGCAAGCATTTGTAAGGTACACATCAGTATCATGTATATCAAATATACCATTCACTTTGCCATCCCTCTTCTCCGCCACCTACTTGGGGCAGTTTCGCTTCAAGTGACCAGTCCCTTTGCAGTAGAAGCACTTAGTCTCAGGCTTAGGTCTAGACTTGGGCTTCTTCACTTGAGCAGCAACTTGCTTGCCATTCTTCTTGAAGTTCCCCTTCTTCCCTTTATCTTTTTTCTTGAAACTGGCGGTCTTGTTGACCATCAACACTTGATGCTCCTTCTTGATTTGTACCTCCACAGCCTTTAGCATTGCGAAGAGCTCAGGTATTGTCTTATCCATCCCTTGCATATTATAGTTCATCATGAAGCTATTGTAGCTTGGTGGCAGTAATTGAAGAACTCTGTCAATGACACTATCATCTAGAAGATTAACTCCCAGCTAAGTCAAGTGGTTGTGGTACCCAAACATTCTGAGTATATGTTCACTGACAGAACTATTCTCCTCCATTTTGCAGCTGTAGAACTTATTGGATACTTCATATCTCTCAATCCGGACATTTGCTTGAAATATTAACTTCAACTCCTAGGACATCTCATCTGCTCCATGACGTTCAAAACGTCATTGAAGTCCCAGTTTTAAGCCGTAAAGCATGGCACACTGAACTATCGAGTAGTCATCAGTTTTGCTCTGCCAGACATTCATAACATCTGGTGTTGCTCCTACATTGGGTTTGTCACCTAGTGGTTCTTCTAGGACGTAATTGTTCTGTGCAGCAATGAGGATAATCCTCAAGTTATGGACCCAGTCCGTGTAATTGCTACCATCATCTTTCAACTTCTCTAGGAACGCATTAAAATTCAATGGAACAATAGCACGGGCCATGTATCTACAACAACATAGACATGCAAAATAGTATCAGGTACTAAGTTCATGATAAATTAGAGTTGAATTAATCATATTACTTAATAACTCCCACTTAGATAGACATCCCTCTAATCATCTAAGTGATCACGTGATCCATATCAACTAAACCATGTCCGATCATCATGTGAGATGGAGTAGTTTCCAATGGTGAACATCACTATGTTGATCATATCTACTATATGATTCACATTCGACCTTTCAGTCTCAGTGTTCTGAGGCCATATCTGCATATGCTAGGCTCATAAAGTTTAACCCGAGTATTCCGCGTGTGCAAAACTGGCTTGCACCCGTTGTATGTGAACGTAAAGCTTATCACACACGATCATCATGTGGTGTCTCGGCACGATGAACTGTAGCAACGGTGCATACTCAGGGAGAACACCTATAACTTGAAATTTAGTGAGAGATCATCTTATAATGCTACCGCCAAACTAATTAAAATAAGATGCATAAAGGATAAACATCACATGCAATCAATATAAGTGATATGATATGGCCATCATCATTTTGTGCCTTTGATCTCCATCTCCAAAGCGCCGACACGATCACAATTGTCACTGGCTTGACACCTTGATCTCCATCGAAGCATCATTGTCATCTCGCCAACTATTGCTTCTACGACTATCGCTACCGCTTAGTGATAAAGTAAAGCAATTACATGGTGATTGCATTTCATACAATAAAGCAACAACCATATGGCTCCTGCCAGTTGCCGATAACTCTGTTGCAAAACATGATCATCTCATACAATAAAATTTAGTATCATGTCTTGACCATGTCACATCACAACATGCCCTGCAAAAACAAGTTAGACGTCCTCTACTTTGTTGTTGCAAGTTTTACGTCGCTGCTACGGGCTGAGCAAGAACCGTTCTTACCTACACATCAAAACCACAACGCGATATAGTGATTGCTTTTTGATCTTCAGAAAGAACCCTGTTCATTGAATCCGATTCAAGTAAAGTTGGAGAAACTGGCACCCACTAGCCACCTGTGTGCGAAGCACGTCGGTAAAACCAGTCTCTCGTAAGCGTACGCGTAATGTCACTCTGAGCCGCTTCATCCAACAATACCGCTGAATCAAGAATCAACTAGTGATGGCAAGCAATATGTATATACTAATGCCCACAACTCCTTTGTGTTCTACTCGTGCATATAACATCTACCCATAGACCTGGATCTGATGCCACTGTTGGGGAACACAGTAATTTCAAAAAATTCCTACACACACGCAAGATCCATCTAGGTGATGCATAGCAATCAGAGGAGAGAGTGTTGTCCATGTACCCTCATAGACCGTAAGCGGAAGCGTTATGACAATGCGATTGATGAAGTCGTACGTTTTCACGATCCGACCGATCCTAGCACTGAAGCTACGGCACATCCGCGATCTGCACACGTTCATCTCAGTGACGTCCCACGAACTCTAGATCCAGCTGAGGTCGAGGGAGAGTTTCGTCAGCACGACGGCATGATGACGGTGATGATGAAGTTACCGACGCAGGGCTTCGCCTAAGCTCTACAACGATATGACCGAGGTGGAAATCTATGGAGGGGGGCACCGCACACGGCTAAGACAACTTTCAACTGTGTGTTCTAGAGTGCCCTCTCCCCACGTATATAAAGGAGGGAGGGGGAGGCTGGCCTGCCCTCCTTGGCATGCCCCCAAGAGGGGAATCCTACTAGGAATCCAAGTCCTAGTAGGTTTCAACCAAAAGGGAGAGAGGGGGAAGGAAGGAGAGGGAGAGGGGAAAGGAAAAGGGGGGTGCCGCCCCCCTTCCTAGTCCAATTCCGACTCAAGGGGGAGGGGGCGTGCGGCCTATTGAGTTCTACGGTAGGGTGCATTAGCTGCAAATAAAAATGATCCTACGCGCAGTGCCATGCAGCGGAAGAACAGTTGGGGAAGCGCGTCCGTGTGGATCGTCTCCTCCTTGTCCGATCTCCCTTGAACAGCTGGTGGTCAGTTCCCACGTACAGGTTCGCCGGAGCGGTGCAAGTGCACCGCCTCTAATGGTATCCGCGCGTGCAGGAGGAACATCGTGCGGCGGACTGCTAGGTCCGATCACACAACTGGCGGCAAGTGGAGGTGTCTATTCGCAACACATGCAAACCCTAGTGACATCACCAAAGCGATCAACCACATGAGTGTGCCGCACCCCCACTTTATATAGGCGTCTGTCGAGGGCTCAACAATTGGGGCTCGCACGGACCCTAAAGCCCATAAGTCTACTCAGTCAGAATCCGAACACAGCTCGGATCACATCCGACCAGTGTCCTCGGTTCCGATCTCGTAGGTTCCCTCCCTTTAGCGCGTGACCCCTTCGGTTCAAGCCGGCTTGGTCGTAGTTCGGATCACCTCCGAACTGCACGGTTGGTAGTGGCCCTAGCAAGGCATGCTGAACAACAAGCAGACTATGAAGCTGGTTAGGCTAACCTGTACATCATATTTCCATTCCTTTTGCCACACGATATATGTTGTCGGGCTCAAGGCGAGTCTGTCATCCTTGTGCTAGCCCGACCACTTTCTCGTTCCAGTGATGTCGACCACAAACTAGATTATCTCATAATCCTTGTTGCATGGCCATGCTTATCCTGGTCAGATCACACGAGGGGCCAAAAGTATATCTCTCCTGATCGAAGGGGCAAATCCCATCTTGCTCGACCATGTCTCGCAGCATGGGTCTGGACAAGCCCGAAACCTACCTTTGTAACTACCCAGTCATGGAGTAGCGTTTGGTTGGCCCAAAGAAAGTCTTTCACCATCCCAAGTACATGCGCCAACTCAGGTCTTAGGACATAGAACACATGTTGTACTAGAGACTCACAGATGACATATCGCTGTGTCTCATAGTTGGGTCTGTCCGACTCGGACCTTATTTCAACTCGGATCCGACTACGTCGAATCCGACCAGATCCTTCCGAGTCCATATTATTGGGTTAGCTAGTGAGACCAAGCCATCGACCGTGTCATATGCTAGTCTAGTCGGCTGCGCGTCCACACAGCCCTTTTGACCAGGGACCTTTTAGGACAGTCATCATACAATGCATAGTCCCACAAACAAGTCATGTACTTGCTGATACACATCATTTATAATGTCCAAGGACTATCTTTATTCATAAACACATAGGAAATATCATCATACATGATTGCCTCTAGGGCATATCTCCAACAGTCTTCCACTTGCACTAGAGTCAATCAAATAGACATCGAATGCCCATAGCTCTAACGTGCCCCTCATGCTTGGATTATGGAAGTGGATTAGTCAACGGATCTGCAACATTTGCATCCATGTGAATTTTGCATAACTCAACATCACCATTCTTTATGATCTTTCGTATCAGGTGATATTTCCGATCTATGTGTCTGGTCTTGTGGTGATCTATCGGCTCCTTGGCTTGTGCGATGGCACTAGAATTATCACAATAAAGGTCCAACGGTTTTACCGAGGCTGGGAAAATACCAAGATCATCCAGAAAGTTCCAGATCCAAACACCTTATTTGCAGCTTCACAAGCCGCAATGTATTCGGCTTCCGTGGAAGAATCGGCCACCGTATCTTGCTTGGAACTCATCCAGCTCACTGCACCTTCGTTCATGACATACACGAATCCGGACTGTGATAGACAATCATCTCTGTCAGTTTGGAAACTAGCATCGGCGTAACCCCTTGCGACGAGCTTTTCCTCACCTCCATAAACTAGGAACATCTCTTTAGTCCTTTTCAGGTACTTCAAAATAGTCTTTACCGCTGCCCAGTGACTCTCACCTGGGTTGCCCTGGTATCTACTTGTTAGGGTTATTGCAAAAGCAACATCATGCCCTGTACATATCATGGCATACATGATGGATCCAATTGCCGAGGCATACGGAACTCGACTCATCCTGCTTCGCTCATCAGATGTCGAAGGACTCTGAGTCTCGCTTAGCCTTATACCATGTGAAACAGGAAAGAACCATTTCTTGGCCTCACTCATGTTGAACCGCTTCAACACTTTATCTATGTACGTGCTTTTGGCTTAAGCCGAGAAGCCTCCTCGATCTATCTCCATATATCTTGATGCCTAAAATGTAAACCGCCTCACCAAGGTCCTTCATTGAAAACTTGCCATTCAATGATTCCTTGAACAAGTTTAGCATCGAAACATCATTTCCGATCAGTGTATGTCATCCACATACAACATCAAAAAGATAATCAAACTCCCACTTAACTGCTTGTATAAACAAGCGTCCTTGAGGGAGTCCCAGATTAGGAGGTCTCCGGACAGCCGGACTATCTCCATTGGCCGGACTGTTAGACTATGAAGATACAAGATTGAAGACTTCGTCTCGTGTCCGAGTGGGACTCTACTTAGCGTGGAAGGCAAGCTAGGCAATACGGATATGGATATCTCCTCCCTTGTAACCGACCTTGTGTAACCCTAACCCTCTCCGGTGTCTATATAAACCGGAGGGTTTTAGTCCGTAGGACAACAACAACGACAACATACAATCATACCATAGGCTAGCTTCTAGGGTTTAGCCTCTCTGATCTCGTGGTAGATCTACTCTTGTACTACCCATATCATCAATATTAATCAAGAAGGACGTAGGGTTTCACCTCCATCAAGAGGGCCCGAACCTAGGTAAAACATCGTGCCCCTGCCTCCTGTTACCATCTGGCCTAGAGGCATAGTTCGGGACCCCCTACCCGAGATCCACCGGTTTTGACACCGACATTGGTTCTTTCATTGAGAGTTCCTCTGTGTCGTCACCTTTAGGCCCAATGGCTCCTCCGATCATCAACAATGATGCGGTCCAGGGTGAGACCTTTCTCCCCCGACAGATCTTCGTGTTCGGCGGCTTTGCACTGCGGGCTAATTCGCTTGGCCATCTGGAGCAGATTGAAAGCTCTGCCCCTGGCCATCAGGTCAAATTTGGAAGTTTGAACTACACGACCAACATCCGCGGAGATGTGATCTTCGACGGATTCGAGCCACAGCCGGGCATGCTGCACTGTCACGATGGGTATGACCTAGCTCTACCGCCGAACAGTACCCCAGAGGCCGCGCCCGCATCAGCTCCGACCGTTAGCTAAGAGCCAACTGCGCCAATCGAGGACGGCTGGCTAGACACCGCCTCAGGGGCTGCAGTCTCAACGGCGATCGAGCCAAACACCAGCCTAATCCTCTGCGAAGCCCGTGACCCCAAGGTGCCGGACTCTTTTCCGGACTCCGAACCGTCCGCGCCCCTGCCAATCGAATCCGATTGGGCGCCGATCATGGAATTCACCGCCGCAGATATCTTTCAGCACTCGCCCTTCGGCGACATTCTGAATTCACTAAAATCTCTCTCTTTGTCAGGAGAGCCCTAGCCGGACTATGGCCAACAGGATTGGGATGCGGACGACGAAGAAATTCTACGCCCACCCACCACCCACTTTGTAGCCACTGTCGATGATTTAACTGACATGCTCGAGTTCGACTCCGAAGACATCGACGGTATGGACGACGATGTAGGAGACGAACATGAACCAGCGCCTATAGGGCACTGGAAAGCCACCTCGTCATATGACATATACATGGTGGATACACCCAAAGAAGGCAATGGCGACGAGATAAGGGAGGATGACCCCTCCAAGAAGCAACCCAAGCGCCGACGTCAGCGGCGCCGCTCTAAGTCCCGCCAAAGCAAAAGTGGTGATACCGGCACAGGAGATAATAACACTCCGGATAGTGCCGAAGACAACAACAATCCCCTCCAGCAAGATTTAGAGCAGGAGGATGGAGGAGCCAGCCCTCCTGAGAAAGCGGCAGACGGAGAGGAGGAGGATGACAATTACATGCCCCACTAGTACCCGTCATGGCGGATTCGCCGCACTGGTCCTAGACCCAATCATTGATGGATTTCACCTCACTCGAGTCCTTATGGATGGCGGGAGCAGCCTGAACTTGCTTTATCAGGACACAGTGTGCAAAATGGGTATAGACCCCTCAAGGATCAAACCCACAAAACGATCTTTAAAGGCATCATTCCAGGTGTAGAGGCCCATTGCATAGGCTCAACTACATTGGAAGTGGTCTTCGGATCCCCGGATAACTTCCGAAGCGAAGAGTTAATCTTTGATATAGTCCCGTTCCGCAGTGGTTATCACGCGCTGCTCGGGCGAACAACATTTGCTAAATTCGATGCGGTACCGCATTATGCATACCTCAAGCTCAAGATGCCAGGACCTCATGGAGTTATTACAGTCAATGGAAACATAGAGCGGTCTCTCCGAACAGAGGAGCACACCGCAGCCCTCGCAGCAGAAGCGCAAAGCAGCCTCTCAAGGCAATCGACCAGTTCGGCGCTTCAAAGCATGGACACCTTCAAGGGCGCTCGGAGCAATCGGCAAATAAACCGACTGGCGTGATCTGAGCTCGCGTAGCAATACGGTGGCCACCCCAATCCCAGCCCAACGGCAAAGCTCGTGCCACGCGTACATAATTACACATTAAAAATACCATGGGCACAGGTGGGGAGGGGGCACATCTGCGGCACGCCCCAAGATGCGGCTTAAACCGCACTAGGGGCTTCCCGTTTGGTTATTCTTTTTTTCTTTCTTTCAGGACGTTAATCTCTGGAAACACTGTCCGGCAGCACTATTGCCGAACGCATGATGCAGCAACCAAGAAGGCAGACAGCTATGTCATACCACAGAATTCCCAGGTGGATTAAAGTAACGAGTGAAATATTCGATTTAATATCATTCCTCAGCTTTCCCTTGGAAGGGACATAGTCCTACTCTTTGCTTATCACACTATCTGTATCACTCTGCCTTAACGCAATTTTTTGAATAAACAATGCATGACATTACGACTATTATTGCATTCTTGTTATATGTATATATCTATGTGTTCATTAATGACGCCTTACAACCGTACACTTTGGTATGGTCAATACACCAGGGGCTTACGTACCCCACAACACGGTGTGAAAAGTCCGAACACTTTCACAAGTACGGCACCCCAAACTTATAGCATTATATGCATCAGCTCCGAATCATGTCTTTGGTCAAATGTTGGGTTTGCCCGGCTCCTATGTTTTGGTACCTTACGTTCCGCTCTATCGGATAAGGTAGCGCTAGGAGAACTACTATGATTGTGCCCCGGTTCTGCCGGGCTTAGCACCTCAGTAGAGAAAGCTAAAACTGACTGTCATGATAAGGCGAGAGACTGGTCGCTGTTCGGCGAGGTTTTCGAGTCCCTAAAGACTTATGCCGCTTAGGGCGAGGGGCCGGCTCTGTCCGGCTTAAAGGCGTGTATCGCGCCCCGAATTCGGCCTTCCGAATACCAGGGGCTTCGCCGAAATTTAAAATTATAGAATTCTATGGCTAAGTGAGAGTGATAAAGCATTATTAGTCTGGTTGCCTTGTTCGTTGTGCTGAGCACCTCCCTCGAAGGACCCAAATATGGGAACAAGAGCGCTCAGGTTTATCCCGAACACCCCAGCACTTGTGGCATGGGGGCAGAAGCTGAGGACTAGCCATCTCTCAGATTGATAAACGGCCAAATAGAAGGTAATATTTTAAATTCAAACAAGCGTTGCATAGCGCATATGAAACAAGTTTCATAAATACAGGATAAAATGAGCAAGTCTCACTCAAATATTACATCTTTTGAACACTCGTCCGCTATGAGATGGGCACCCGACAGAACACCCTCGTAGTACATCTAGGGGTGGCGGTGCTCCTTGCCCTCCGGCGGCCCCTCCTTGATCAGCTTCACGACGTCTAGCTTGACCCACTGCAATTTCACATGGGCGAAAGCCCGGCGTGCACCCTCAATGCAGGCAGATCGCTTGACGACCTCCAGCCGTGGGCAGGCATCCACAAGCCGCCTCACCAGGCCGAAGAAGCTGTTCGGAAGGGCGTCGCCAGGGCACAGCCGGACTATAAAGCCCCTCATGGCCTGATCGACCGCCTTATGTAGCTCGACCATCTGCTTCAGGTGGTCGCTCATTGGCACCGGGTGTTTGGCCTCAGCATACTGAGACCAGAACAGCTTCTCCGTTGAGCTTCCATCCTCGGCCTGGTAAAATTGTGCGGCATCGGACACGCTGCGGGGAAAATCTGCGAATGCTCCTGGAGAGCTCCGGATTCGGGTAAGTAATCGGTAATTTACTTTTACATGCTTGCTTTGCATATAGAAAGCCTTACCCTCCGCTATCTTCTTCATTGCGTCGATCTCCTGGAGGGCCCTTTGGGCTTCGGCCTTGGCACCTTTTGCACTCTCAAGGGCCGCGGCAAGCTCAGACTCCCGCGTCTTTGAGTCAAGCTCCAACGCCTCGTGCTTCGCCACGAGAGCCTGGAGCTCTTGCTGCACCTCGCCCACCCGAGCCTCGTGCTTCTCTCGCTCGATGCGCTCCTTGGCCGCGTTATCTTTGGCCTTGGTTAGCGCTTGCTTCAGGGTCGCCACCTCGGTCGTGGCCCCTGACGAATATACGATGATCCTGTCATTTTGCGATCGCTTCTTCTTTTATATATACATATCTATAGACAGGGTATTACTTACCCTTGTTCTCCTCGAGCTGCCTCTTGACAAGGCCGAGCTCTTTCCTGGACCCCTCGAGGTCCTACTTTAGTACGGCGACCTCCGCAGTCAGTGCGGCAGACGCCAGCAGCGAAGCCTGCATATGCATATTGACATACTTATATTAGACTCCTGCGATATTATTTGATCCTCTGTTCGGCTTTTCTTTGTGAACACCGAACAAAGCATCAGGGGCTACTGTCTATGCGGTAATATTTCTACTAAATTTTAAAACACTTACCTCGAAGCCTGTTAGAAGGCTGGCACAGGCTTCAGTCAACCCGCTCTTGGCGGACTGAACCTTCTGGACCACCGCACTCATAACAGTACAGTGCTCCTCATCGATGGAAGCGCTACAACGCGCTTCCAACAGATTGCCCGACGCCTCTGGATGGACAGAGGTCGCCGGCACAGGCGTCTTGCCCCTCTTAGAAGGAGGCCGCCTGCCCGATCCTAGAACCGCTGGAGGTTCCGGCGCGGTGTTCGCCTGAGGGCCGAACTTGGAGCTCTCAGGGGCCCCGTCCCCTCGGCTCCCGGAGTCCGGAAGGTCGCCTTGAGGTGCCTCCGGGACTATCTACCCTTGGTCTGATGCCTCTTGAGACAGCACCTCAGCGTCGTCGGCAGGATGAGGGGAGGTGGCGGTCGGGACTGGATCGCTATCCATGTCCGATGAGCCCAGGGAGCCGTCCGATGATACATCAATACTGGCTCGTGGCGGCCTGCATAATTATGTTTGGCGTTAGGGAAAACAGTGTGACAAAGGAATTCTATGAGTTACTCTGGTATCCGAATACTTACAATCTCCCCGGGGGCTTGGCCCTGGGCAACCACTCATCTTCGCCTTCATCGACGGCGGTGGAACTGTCCGGAAGGAGAGTCCTTCCCTTCTTGGACCCTTCGCCCCCCCTCGGTTGGGGCGGCCTTCCTTTTCTTATCTCCCCCAGCCGATGGGGGAGCATCTTCTTCTTCTTCCTCGTCTTCGGGGGAAGAGTGCGCCGCAGAGTCATCGGACGGTGAGTCCGACGACGCCTGGCGTTGGGAACTCTTTCAGGTTACCTTGGCCTTCTTGGTCTTCTCCGACACCGTATAAGGGGCCGGAGTCAGCATCTTCGCCAGAAGAGCGTCTGCGGGGCCTTCGGGCAAAGGAGCCAGACAGTCGATCTGTCCAGCTGTCTCCTGCCAGTCCTGTCAAAGGTATGGGAGTTTAGATCCCGTATGGAGTCAATCTATTGAAGCATGGTTTAGGGGCTACTGAGGGAGTCCTGGATTAGGGGGTTTCCGGACAGCCGGACTATCTCCATTGGTCGGACTGTTAGACTATGAAGATACAAGATTGAAGACTTCGTCTCGTGTCTGGGTGGGACTCTACTTGGCGTGGAAGGCAAGCTAGGCAATACGGATATGGATATCTCCTCCCTTGTAACCGACCTTGTGTAACCCTAACCCTCTCTGGTGTCTATATAAACCGGAGGGTTTTAGTCCATAGGACAATAACAATGACAACATACAATCATACCATAGGCTAGCTTCTAGGATCTCATAATATAAGGCGTGTTTGCAAACTAATATAGCTTGCAAAAACATCTTATATTGTGGGATGAATGGGGTATATTTGGATGATTTTGCTCTATCGGCAGTAGCTCGGAAATGATCTCCAGCACATGATAGAGTTACTGAAAGTAGGTCAAATATAGTTGGAGGTAATCCAAATATAGTTGCTATCGGACATCACATTCTTTTACAACCATCCTCAAGACAGCCACCTTTGCGGTCGGCTATGGCTAGAAGGACACTAGCAGCAAACTTCATGACGGTAGCTGGTTCTCGGCCCAGGGCTTGGGAAGCGACTTTTTTTCGTGAATATGCAAATTTTGCGTATCTTTTCATTGATAGAAGAAAGGGAATGAATACAATGAGGTACAACTCATGCACGAATGCAAGATACTATGAACACGGTGCCTAGACGAGGGAAAGAACAAAGACAAAGCGTGCTTGGCCTGAACAAGCAAATGACGTAGCTAAACCAACTAACTAGGGAGGTAGTCCAAATCAACGCGGAGTCTGACAACCACAAGTCCAGCACCGGGGACGTTGCAAACACACAAAGCGACACCTTCTGGAAGGAAAACGACGTCGTGGCGCCATCATTATCCGATCCGAAGAATCAGACCTAGGGTTTCCCCTGGTGCCAAGCAAATGACGTAGCTAAACCAACTAACTAGGGAGGTAGTCCAAATCAACATGGAGTCTGACAACCACAAGTCCAACACCGGGGACGCTGCAAACACACAAAGTGACACCTTCTGGAAGGAAAACGACGTCGTGGTGCCATCATCATCCGATCCGAAGAATTAGACCTAGGGTTTCCCCTGGTGCTCGAAGATGGGCGCAGAGAGAGGCCATGACAACGCCTCCAAGGAGGGGACGACACTCGGTAGTGCCACCGTTGCCAGCCGGCAAGCCAAGCAAGGTTTTCTCCCTGGCCTGTGTCTAAGTAATCGCAAAGCCACTAGACTAGGAACCGGGAGTCGGACCCACACATAGATAGAAAAACCGGCACCACCAGAAGGGGAGCCACGCCGAACACACGAACCATGAACATGACGAGGGGCAAGGTAGCAAGGTGGCTGGGGTTGCGAAGACGGCAGGATTCGATGCAGGGGACACGACAGTGACCGGACGCCGACGAGCCAGGAACTGGAGGAGACGCAGATTCGGTTCGCTAAGGCCGACGTCGTCAGGACACCGGCAAGCCATAAAGGCTGGAGGAGACACAACCTCCAGAGCATTGGGGCCGGCGTCACACTAGAAGAGGCATCGACGACCCAAGGACACTAGAAAATGCAGGTCGAGGGCCATCACGTCCAGAGGTACACCGGCAAAAGGTCCATCGCAAAGACACATGCGCCTGCAGAACCCGAGCAGGCACGCCGCAAGGGATAGCCGCCGCTGGGGGGCACCACTGGAAGCACACCAAAAATCCGTCATCTTGGAGTCATGGCCGCAGATCGGGGAAGAGAGCGCCATCACGGCACCACAAGGGCGCCCCGAGGCCAACTGAGGAGCACACTGAAGGAAATATGCCCTAGAGGCAATAATAAAGTAGTTATTTATATTTCCTTATATCATGATAAATGTTTATTATTCTTGCTAGAATTGTATTAACCGGAAACTTAGTACATGTGCGAATACATAGACAAACAAAGTGTCTCTAGTATGCCTCTATTTGACTAGCTCATTAATTAAAAATGGTTATGTTTCCTAGCCATAGACATGTTTTGTCATTTTATGAAAGGGATCACATCATTAGAAAATGATATGATGTACAAGACCCATGCGTTAGCTTAGCATAATGATCGTTTAGTTTTATTGCTATTGCTTTCTTCATGACTTATACATGTTCCTATGACTATGAGATTATGCAACTCCGGAATACCGGAGGAACACCTTGTGTGTTATCAAATGTCACAACGTAACTGGGTGATTATAAAGATGCTCTACAGGTGTCTCCAATGGTGTTTGTTGAGTTGGCATAGATCGAGATTAGGATTTGTCACTCCATGTATCGGAGAGGTATCTCTGGGCCCTCTCGGTAATGCACATAACTATGAGCCTTGCAAGCAATGTGTCTAATGAGTTAGCCACGGGATGATGCATTACGGAACGAGTAAAAAGACTTGCCGGTAATGAGATTGAACTAGGTATGATGATACTGACGATCGTATCTCGGGCAAGTAACATACCGATGACAAAGGGAATACCATATGTTGTTATGCGGTTTGACCGATAAAGATCTTCGTAGAATATGTAGGAGCCAATATGAGCATCTAGGTTCCGCTATTGGTTATGGACCGGAGATGTGTCTCAATCATGTCTACATAGTTCTCGAACCCGTAGGGTCCGCATGCTTAACGTTCGATGACGATTTGTATTATGAGTTATGTGTTTTGATGAACCGAAGTTTGTTCGGAGTCTCGGATGAGATCACGGACATGACGAGGAGTCTCGAAATGGCCAAGACATAAATATCGATATATTGGAAGGTTATGTTTGGACACTGGAATGGTTTTAGAAAGGTTTGGGCATTTTCCGGAGTACCGGGGGTTATCAGAACTCCCTCCCCCCCCGGGGAGTTAATGGGCCTTCATGAGCCCTAGTGGAGAGAGGAGGCGGCGGCCAGGTGGTGGTTCCCCTCCCCGCAAGCCCAATCCGAATTGGACTAGGGTTGGGAGGCCGGCCCCCCTTTCCTTCTCTTCTCCTCCTCCTTCCCTCCTTCTCCTAGTGGGAATAGGAAAGGGGGGGGGGGCGAATCCTATTTGGGCCGGGAGTCCAAGTAGGACCCCCCCATGGCGCGCCCCACCTTAGGTCGGCCACCTCTTCTCCCCCCTTTATATACGTGGGAGGGGGCACCCCAAAGGCACACCATGTATTCTCTTAGCCGTGTGCGGTGCCCCCCTCCACAGCTACACACCTCGGTCATATCGTCATAGTGCTTAGGCGAAGCCCTGTGCCGGTAACTTCATCATCATCGTTGCCACGCCATCGTGCTGATGGAACTCTCCCTCGTGCTCAACTGGATCAAGAGATCGAGGGACGTCATCAAGCTGAACGTGTGCTGAACGCGGAGGTGCCGTACGTTCGGTACTTGGATCGGTTGGATTGCGAAGACGTTCGACTACATCAACCGCATTACTAAACGCTTCCGCTTTCGGTCTATGAGGGTACATGGACGCACTCTTCCCTCTCATTGCTATACTTCTCCTAGATAGATCTTGCGTGATCATAGGAAAATTTTGAAATACTACATTCCCCAACTGTGGCATCCGAGCTAGGTCTATGCGTAGATGTTATATGCATGAGTAGAACACAAAGAGTTGTAGGAGATAATAGTCATACTGCTTACCAGCAACGTCTTACTCTGATTAGGTGGTATTGTTGGATGAAGCGGCCGGGACCAACATTACATGACCACGTTCGTGATACTGGTTCTACCGACATGCTTCGCACATAGGTGCCTAGCGGGTGTCTGTTTCTCCAGCTTTAGTTGAATCGAGTTTGACTATGCCCAATCCTTGTTGAAGGATAAAACAACACACTTGACGAAAAATCGTTGTGGTTTTGATGCGTAGGTAAGAACGGTTCTTGCTAGAAGACTGTAGCAGCCACGTAAAACTTGCAACAACAAAGTAGAGGACGTCTAACTTGTTTTTGCAGGGCATGTTGTGATGTGATATGGTCAAGACGTGATGATATATAAATTTTTGTATGAGATGATCATGTTTTGTAACAGTTATCGGCAACTGGCAGGAGCCATATGGTTGTCGCTTTATTGTGTGAAATGCAATTGCCATGTAATTGCTTTACTTTATCACTAAGCGGCAACGATAGTCGTAGAAGCAATAGTTGGCGTGACGACAACGATGCTACGATGGAGATCAAGGTGTCAAGCCGGTGACGATGGTGATCATGACGGTGCTTTGGAGATGGAGATCAAAGGCACAAGCTGATGCTGGCCATATCATATCACTTATTTTGATTGCATGTGATGTTTATCCTTTATGCATCTTATTTTTCTTAGTACGGTGGTAGCATTATAAGATGATCTCTCACTAAATTTCAAGGTATAAGTGTTCTCCCTGAGTATGCACCATTGCTACAGTTCGTCATGCCGAGACACCACATGATGATCAGGTGTGATAAGCTCTACGTTCACATACAACGAGTGCAAGCCAGTTTTGCACAAGAAGAATACTCACGTTAAAATTAACGAGCCTAGCATATGCAGATATGGCCTCGGAACACAGAGACAAAAAGGTCGAGCGTGAATCATATAGTAGATATGATCAACATAGTGATGTTCACCATTGAAAACTTCTCCATCTCACGTGATGATCGGATATGGTTTAGTTGATATGGATCACATGATCATGTAGATGACTAGAGGGATGTCTATCTAAGTGGGAGTTCTTAAGTAATGTGATTAATTGAACTTTAATTTATCATGAACTTAGTACCTGATAGTATTTTGCATGTCTATGTTGTTGTAGATCAATGACCCATGCTACCATTCCTTTGAATTTTAATGTTGCACAGAAGAATTACGTCCTGGAAGCTAAGTTGAAAGATGATGGAAGCAATTACACGGACTGGGTCCGTAACTTGAGGATTATCTTCATAGTTGCACAGAAGAATTACATCCTAGAAGCACCGCTAGGTGCAAGACCCGCTACAGGAGCAACTTCGGACGTTATGAACATCTGTCAGAGCAAAGCTGAAGACTACTCTATAGTTCAGTGTGCCATGCTTTACGGCTTAGAATCGGGACTTGAATGACATTTTGAACGTCATGGAGCATATGAGATGTTCCAGGAGTTGAATTTAATGTTTCAAGCAAATACCCGGATTGAGAGATATGAAGTCTCCGATAAGTTCTACAGCTGCAAGATGGAGGAGAATAGTTCTGTCAGTGAACATATACTCAGAATGTCTGGGTATCACAACCACTTGACTCAACTGGGATTTAATCTTCCTGATGATAGTGTCATTGACAGAGTTCTTTAATCACTACCACCAAGCTACAAAAAGCTTCATGATGAACTATAATATGCAAGGGATGGATAAGACAATTGCTGAGCTCTTTGCAATGCTAAAGGCTGCGGAGGTAGAAATCAAGAAGGAGCATCAAGTGTTGATGATTAACAAGACCACTAGTTTCAAGAAGAAGGGCAAAGGGAAGAAGGGGAACTTCAAGAAGAACGGCAAACAAGTTGCTACTCAAGTGAAGAAGCCCAAGTCTGGACCTAAGCTTGAGACTGAATGCTTCTAGCGCAAAGGGACTGGTCACTGGAAGTGGAACTGCCCCAAGTATTTGGCGGATAAGAAGGATGGCAAAGTGAAAGGTATATTTGACATACATGTTATCGATGTGTACCTTACTAATACTCGTAGTAGTGCCTGGGTATTTGATACTGGTTCTGTTTCTCATATTTGCAACTCAAAACAGGGGCTACGGATTAAACGAAGATTGGCTAAGGACGAGGTGACGATGCGCGTGGGAAATGGCTCCAAAGTCGATGTGATTGCCATCGGCACGCTACCTCTACATCTACCTTCGGGATTAGTTTTAGACCTGAATAATTGTTATTTGGTGCCAGCGTTAAGCATGAACATTATATCTGGATCTTGTTTGATGCGAGATGGTTATTCATTTAAATCAGAGAATAATGTGTGTTCTATTTATATGAGTAATATCTTTTATGGTCATGCACCCTTGACGAGTGGTCTATTTTTGTTGAATCTCGATAGTAGTGATACACATATTCATAGTATTGAATCCAAAAGATACAAGTTTAATAATGATAGTGCAACTTATTTGTGGCACTGCCGTTTAGGTCATATTGGTGTAAAGCGCATGAAGAAACTCCATGCCGATATACTTTTGGAATTACTTGATTATGAATCACTTGGTGCTTGAGAACCATGCCTCATGGGCAAGATGACTAACACTCCACTCTCCGGAACAATGGAGCGAGCAACAGACTTATTGGAAATAATACATACTGATATATGCGGTCTGATGAGAGTTGAGGCTCACGGCGGGTATCGTTATTGTCTGACCTTCACACATGATTTGAGCAGATATGGGTATATCTACTTAATGAAACATAAGTCTGAAACATTTGAAAAGTTCAAAGAATTTCAGAGTGAAGTGGAAAATCATCGTAACAAGAGAATAAAATTTCTACGATCTGATCGTGGAGGTGAATATTTGAATTATGAGTTTGGTCTTCATTTGAAACAATGCGGAATAGTTTGGCAACTCACGCCACCTCGAACACCACAGCATAATGTTGTGTCTGAATGTCGTAACCACACTTTATTAGATATGGTGCGATCTATGATGTCTCTTACTGATTTAACACAATCGTTTTGGGGTTATGCTTTATAGACGACTGCATTCACGTTAAATAGGGCACCATCTAAATCCGCTGAGACGACACCATATGAAATGTGGTTTGGTAAGAAACCCAAGTTGTTGTTTCTTAAAGTTTGGGGCTGCGATGCTTAAGTGAAAAAGCTTCAACCTGATAAGCTCGAACCCAAATAGGAGAAATGTGTCTTCATAGGAAAACCAAAGGAGACTGTTGGGTACACCTTCTATCACAGATCCGAAGGCAAGATATTCGTTGCTAAGAATGGATCCTTTCTAGAGAAGGAGTTTCTCTCGAAAGAAGTGAGTGGGAGGAAAGTAGAACTTGATGAGGTAATTGTACCTTCTCCCGAATTGGAAAGTAGTTCATCACAGAAATCAGTTCCAGTGATTCCTACACCAATTAGTGAGGAAGCTAATGATGATGATCATGCAACTTCTGATGAAGTTACTACCGAACCTCATAGGTCAACCAGAGTAAGATCCGCACCAGAGTGGTATGGTAATCCTGTTCTGGAGATCATGTTACTTGACCATGACGAACCTACGAACTATGAGGAAGCGATGATGAGCCCAGATTCCGCTAAATGGCTTGAGGCCATGAAATCTGAGATGGGATCAATGTATGAGAACAAAGTGTGAACTTTGGTTGACTTGCCCGATGATCGGCAAGCAATAGAGAATAAATGGATCTTCAAGAAGAAGACTGACGCTGACGGTAATGTTACTGTCTACAAAGCATGACTTGTTGCGGAAGGTTTTTGACAAGTTCAAGGAGTTGACTATGATGAGACCTTCTCACTTGTAGCGATGCTTAAGTCTGTCCGAATCATGTTAGCAATTGCCGCATTTTATGATTATGAAATTTGGCAAATGGATGTCAAAACTACATTCCTTAATGGATATCTTAAAGAAGAGTTGTACATGATGCAACCAGAAGGTTTTGTAGATGCAAAAGGTGCTAACAAAGTGTGCAAGCTCCAGCGGTCCATTTATGGACTGCTGCAAGCCTCTCGGAGTTGGAATATACGCTTTGATAGTGTGATTAAAGCATATGGTTTTATACAAACTTATGGAGAAGCATGTATTTACAAGAAAGTGAGTGGGAGCTCTGTAGCATTTCTGATATTATATGTGGATGACATATTCTTGATTGGAAATGATACTGAATTTCTGAATAGCATAAAAGGATACTTGAATAAGAAATTTTCAATGAAAGACCTTGGTGAAGCTGCTTATATATTGGGCATCAAGATCTATAGAGATAGATCAAGACGCTTAAATCGACTTCCACAAAGCACATACCTTGATAAAGTATTGAAGAAGTTCAAATGGACCAGTCAAAGAAAGGGTTCTTGCTTATGTTACAAGGTGTGAAGTTGAGTCAGACTCAATGCCCGACCACTGCAGAAGATAGAGAGAAGATGAAAGTCATTCCCTATGCCTCAGCCATAGGTTCTATCATGTATGCAATGTTGTGTACCAGACCTGATGTGTGCCTTGCTATTAGTGTAGTAGGGAGGTACCAAAGTAATCCAGGAGTCACTGGTACAGTGACGTACTATACAAATAGTTTTTAACCCCTTTCCGCGACGGCATTTGGAACCGTTGCCAAGTGAGTGTGGGCGATAGGGGGGTCCTTCCCACACAACCCAGAAATCATCGGGGATAGGCCCTCCCGGGACACAGGCTAGGGCCGTGTGCGATCGGGCGAGGCATCGAAACCCAATCATTTCCGTAGGTATGTACATCCCACACGGTAATCCGAGAAAAACATTTCCGTAGGTATGTACATCCCACATGGTGTAATAGCCTAGATTTTGGCACTTTTCTTTCTCTTTTTGATTTATTGGTTTTTGCTATGTTTTTCGTTTTGGAGTGGTTCTGTGGCCCTGTCACCTGGGAAATCATCTTCATTTCCCCTCCCAAGTGGCTTATCATCCTCAAAACCTTGCTAAAATCATGCCACTCCACTGCTTGACCAAACCCTAATTTCTTTTCTAGGGAAAATTCCTTTTTCTATTAGAGGAATAACCCTAATGGCCCTAGGTTGTGAAGCAACCTATATTTCTGTCCATCCAAAAATCCCCAAATAATTATTATAAATTGTTTGGGTCATATATTCGACAAATATGGAAAAAATATTTCATTTGCCATATTTATCATCATGCTCAATAAATTCATTTCCTATTCTGTGCTAAATGGAACATTGTGAAGCAAGTGCTATTTATCTTTGCCCATTTGCCCCAAAACTTTTTGGGCATGATATATCATCCAAATAATTGACCTGTGCCAAAATTCAACTTTATTTGCTAAGGAAAACTTCCTCAGTGATTTTTCAAAGTTCCTATCTGAAGGAAGCCTTTGTGAAGGAAGTGCTATCTAGGGTTATCCAAATGAGTTGAAATTTTGCACACTCATGTGCTCATAATATCTCACTCCTACAAATTTCAGCCCCATCCCTTGATCTATGTGAGCACAACATCAAATCTTTGGTTCTGTCAATATTTTCAGGTTGTGAAGCAAGTATATTTTATATTGCTTCATTTTGCCTGAAAATTTAGCAGAGCATTCTCTTACACAAATAACTTCTATCCACCAAATTTGGCACCATTTCACCTAGGCAATATTTCTCTAAAATTCTTGCAAGATTCTGGTCAGCAAGGATGTTTGTGAAGCAAGTACCATTTTGGTGAATCCAATTGGTATGAAATTTTTACAGCACCTTTATCTGGCCAAATCACTAAGCCCTACCATGTTTTACCTCAAGTGGTTACTCCATGTGAGTGCATCATCCAAATCTTGATTCTGGACCCATAATGTGAGTTACAAAGCAACTATATTAGTTTGTGCTCCATTATGCCTCAAAACCTCCAGGATCACAGTCCTTCCATACATAATCACCCCAGACAAACTCTTTGGCGCCAGTAAAATCCCTGTTGCTCAGCAGTTCTCACCCAAGTTTGCTGTAGTAAACTTCAAAGGGTGATTACCTTTTAACCATATCACTTCTCACTGATCTACCACCTTAGTTGCAACCTACCTTGGATGAACTATCCACTAGACAACATGGTAAAGCCCCTCTGCCTCGCTACCTGCCAGTGCACATGGCGACCGCGTTAATGGCACCACAGTGCACGCGCTCTGTGTGTAGTGGCCGCGTCCAGTGGTCGTTTGTGCGTCGGCAGCTCCTCCTCTCGTCGGCTTCACGCGTGTGAGCATGTCCAAGAGTTTTACCGCATCGTCGCCGTCCTCCTGGACCTCTCTCCCTCTTAGTAAAAACCCCTCACCGACGCTCGCTGCCGAACGCCCACGAGAGCATAGTGGCGTTTTGGCTCGGTTCATCACCGTCTTCTTCCTCCCTGCGCTCCCTTGGCCTTATCCTCCCCGTGAGCTCTCCACTGTGTCTCCCTCATCGCCTGCCTCCGAGTTCATGCGAGTGGGCACGCGTCCGCGGCGACACCAGCTCGGCCTCCTCGCCCCGCGGCTATATAAGGCCACCCCGAGACCCTCTGAGCTCGTCACCAGCCTTGCCTCGCTCTACAACCCCTCCCCAGCCTCTCACTCGAGCTCGAGAGCTCCTCTTCGCCTCTGTTGGCCGCCATGGCCGTCACTCCCCTCCTCCACCTCTAGCCACCACCATCGCCTTGCCCGCACTCCGGCGACCCTCCTCGTGCCCTTGCCCTCTCGTCGGAGCCTCTCTAGGGCCGTGCCCAGAAGACCACTGCCGCCTCTGCTCCGTTCTGTCGCGTCGCCGCGCACCCATGTCGCTTTTCCTCCAGCGCCGTTTCCTTCCTGGATGGATGTGCCATGCCCCCGCGAGCCCGCCGGTGGTCTCCACTTGGTCGGAGATCGCCGAAGTCGGCCGCTCCATCGCCGGCGGCGCCCCTGCCCTATGTTCTGTCGAGAAGAGGAGAAACAGGCGCAGGGGAAGGAGAAGGAGGCGTGGGAGGAGAGAGAAGATGCGGCACGCCACACGCGTCATCGACCCAGCGCCCAGCCCCGCCACCGCCACGCTGGATAAGTGGAGACGTACTCCAGGGAGTACGCCTTCACTTATCGAAAGCGCATTGCGCTTCTTCTTCAAGCCAAAATACACTTTCCTTTCTGGAAAACGTATTTCCTGAGAAGGCGCGTTCTGTTTTTCCTGCTGAGGACTTGTTTGTGATGACTTCATTACAGATAGGTCCCTAGCAGAAAACTATCATATCTTTTTGCTCGCAACCCCGATTGAGGTGAATCCAGAGCCCACTTCTTCATTTCATCGAGCCCGTTCCGATGGAATAATTTTCAACATGTTTTGGCATTTTGAAAATGACCATTTTGCCCCTGCCCTTATTCAGCCCCTCCGAGCGAGAATGTTTTCCGGCGATTCGTTCCGCGAGCTTCTCGCACTTCTTCCCGGTGATTTCTGTTGGGGAACGTAGTAATTTCAAAAAAATTCCTATGCACACGCAGGATCATTGTGATGCATAGCAACGAGAGGGGAGAGTGTTGTCTACATACCCTCGTAGACCGTAAGCAGAAGCGTTTATCAACGCGGTTGATGTAGTCATACACCTTTACGATCCGTCCCGATCAAGTACCGAACGTACGGCACCTCCGCGTTCAGCACACGTTTAGCTCAATGATGTCCTCGCCTTCTCGATCCAGCAAGAGGGGCGAAGTAGTAGATGAGTTCCGGCAGCACGACGGCGTGGTGACAGTGTTGGTGAAGAACAATCTCCGCAGGGCTTCGCCTAAGCACTACAAAAACTATGATGGAGGATAAACTAGAGGGGACAGGGTAGCTGGCACACAGCTTGGTGTTTCTTGATGTGTCTTGGGTGCTAGCCCTACCCCTCTATTTATATGTTGAGCCTTGGGGTCAAAACTTGGAGTAAAAGCCTCCAAAAAGTCGGTTTCACCCGAGAGGCAAGATTCCTTCTCGGACTCTAGGGCCAGACACCAGGGTTCCCGGCGTCTGGACCCAAACACCAGGGACCCTGGCGTCTGGCCCCTGGACTCCGCAAAACTTCCTTTGCGCTTTCCAAAAACCTTGTGGGCTTTCCCCTTTGGCCCAAATAAAGTGTTCTCATACCCAAACATTTCGGGAAACATCCGGAACCCTTCCAGAGTCCAAACACTATTATCCCATATATCAATCTTTATCTCCGGACTATTCCGGAGTTCCTCGTCATGTCCGTGATCTTATCCGGAACTCCGAACAACATTCGGTCACTAACATACATAACTCATAATACTATATTGTCAACGAACGTTAAGCATGCGGACCCTACGGGTTCGAGAACTATGTAGACATGACCGAGACACCTCTCTAGTCAATAACCAATAGCGGAACCTAGATGCCCATATTGGCTCCTACATATTCTATGAAGATCTTTATCGGTCGGACCGCATAACAACATATGTTGTTCCCTTTGTCATCGGTATGTTACTTGCCCGAGATTCGATCGTCGGTATCTCAATACCTAGTTCCATATCGTTACCGGCAAGTGTCTTTACTCGATCCGTAACACATCATCCCACAACCAACTCATTAGTTGCGATGCTTGCAAGGCTTAAGTGATGTGTATTACCGAGTGGGACCAGAGATACCTCTCCAACTATCGAAGTGACAAATCATAATCTTGAAATACGCCAACCCAACAAGTACCTTAGGAGACACCTTTAGAGCACCTTTATAATCACCCAGTTACGTTGTGACGTTTGGTAGCACAAAAAGTGTTCCTCCGGTAAATGGGAGTTGCATAATCTCATAGTCATAGGAACATGTATAAGTCATGAAGAAACCAATAACAACAAACTAAACGATCAAGTGCTAAGCTAACAAAATGGGTGAAGTCAATCACATCATTCTCCTAATGATGTGACCCCGTTAATCAAATGACAACTCATGTCTATGGTTAGGAAACTTAACCATCTTTGATCAATGAGCTAGTCAAGTAGAGGCATACTAGTGACACTCTATTTGTCTATGTATTCACACATGTATTATGTTTCCGGTTAATACAATTCTAGCATGAATAATAAACATTTATCATGAAATAAGGAAATAAATAATAACTTTATTATTGCCTCTAGGGCATATTTCCTTCAGTCTCCCACTTGCACTAGAGTCAACAATCTAGATCACATGGCCATGTGATTTAACACTAATAGGTCACATTACCATGTGATTAACACCCATAGTTCACATCGCCATGTGACCAACACTCAAAGGGTTTACTAGAGTCAGTAATCTAGTTCACATCGCCATGTGATTAACACCCAAAGAGTACTAAGGTGTGATCATGTTTTGCTTGTGAGAGAAGTTTAGTCAACGGGTCTGCCACATTCAGATCCGTATGTATTTTGCAGATTTCAATGTCAACAATGCTCTGCATGGAGCTACTCTAGCTAATTGCTCCCACTTTCAATATGTATCCAGATTGAGACTTAGAGTCATCAGTATCAGTGTCAAAATTTGCATCGACGTAACCCTTTACGGCGAACCTTTTTGTCACTTCCATAATCGAGAAACATATCCTTATTTCACTAAGGATAATTTTGACCGCTGTCTAGTGATCTACTCCTAGATCACTATTGTGCTCCCTTGCCAAAACTCAGTGTAGGGTATACAATAGATCTGGTACACAACATGGCATACTTTATAGAAACTATGGCTGAGGCATAGGGAATGACTTTCATTCTCTTTCTATCTTCTGCCGTGGTCGGGCTTTGAGTCTTACTCAATTTGACACCTTGTAACACAGGTAAGAACTCTTTCTTTGACTGTTCCATTTTTAACTACTTCAAAATCTTGTCAAGGTATGTACTCATTCAAAAAACTTATCAAGCGTCTTAATCTATTCTCTATAGATCTTGATGCTCAATATGTAAGCAGTTTTACCGAGGTCTTTCTTTGAAAAACTCCTTTCAAACATTCCTTTATGCTTTGCAGTATAATTCTACATTATCTTCGATCAACAATATGTCATTCACATGTACTTATCAAAAATGCCGTAGTGCTCCCACTCACTTTCTTGTAAATACAGGCTTCACCGCAAGTCTGTATAAAACTATATGCTTTGATCAACTTATCAAAGTGTATATTCCAACTCCGAGATGCTTGCACCAGTCCATAGATGGATCGCTGGAGCTTGCATATTTTGTTAGCACCAAGCTACAAAAAGCTTTGTGATGAACTATAATATGCAAGGGATGGATAATACAATTGTCGAGCTCTTCGCAATGCTAAAGGCTGCAGAGGTAGAAATCAAGAAGGAGCCTAAAGTGTTGATGATTAACAAGACCACTAGTTTCAAGAAGAAGGGCAAAGGGAATAAGGGGAACTTCAAGAAGAACAACAAAAAAGTTACTGCTCAAGTGAAGAAGCCCAAGTCTGGACCTAAACTTGAGACTGAATTCTTCTAGTGCAAAGGGACTGGTCACTGTAAGCGGAACTGCCCCAAGTATTTGTCGGATAAGAAGGATGGCAAAGTGAAAGGTATATTTGATATACATGTTATTGATGTGTACCTTACTAATGCTTGTAGTAGCGCCTGGGTATTTGATACTGGTTATGTTGCTCATATTTGCAACTCAAAACAGGGGCTACGGATTAAATGAAGATTGGCTAAGGACAAGGTGACGATGCGCGTGGGAAATGGCTCCAAAGTTGATATGATTGCCATCGGCACACTACCTCTACATCTACCTTCGGGATTAGTTTTAGACCTGAATAATTGTTATTTGGTGCCAGCGTTAAGCATGAACATTATATCTGGATCTTGTTTGATGCGAGACGGTTATTCATTTAAATCAGAGAATAATGTGTGTTCTATTTATATGAGTAATATCTTTTTATGATCATGCACCCTTGATGAGTGGTCTATTTTTGTTGAATCTCGATAGTAGTGATACACATATTCATATTATTGAATCCAAAAGATACAAGTTTAATAATGATAGTGCAACTTATTTGTGTGACTGCTGTTTAGGTCATATTGGTGTAAAGCGCGTGAAGAAAGTCCATGCCGATGGACTTTTGGAATTACTTGATTATGAATCACTTGGTACTTGCGAACCATGCCTCATGGGCTAGATGACTAAGACTCCATTCTCCGGAACAATGGACCAAGCAACAGACTTATTGGAAATGATACATACTGATGTATGCGGTCTGATGAGTGTTGAGGCTCACGGCGGGTATCGTTATTTTTTGACCTTCACAGATGATTTGAGAAGATATGGGTATATCTACTTAATGAAACATAAGTCTGAAACATTTGAAAAGTTCAAAGAATTTTAGAGTGAAGTGGAAAATCATCGTAACAAGAAAATAAAATTTCTACGATCTGATCATGGAGGTGAATATTTGAATTATGAGTTTGGTCTTCATTTGAAACAATGCGGAATAGTTTCGCAACTCATGCCACCTCGAACACCACAGCGTAATGTTGTGTCCGAATGTCGTAACCGCACTTTATTAGATATGGTGCGATCTATGATGTCCCTTACTGATTTACCGCTATCATTTTGGGGTTATGCTTTAGAGACGACTGCATTCATGTTAAATAGGGCACCATCTAAATCCGTTGAGACGACACCATATGAACTGTGGTTTGGCAAGAAACCCAAGTTGTCATTTCTTAAAGTTTGGGGCTGCGATCCTTAAGTGAAAAAGCTTCAACCTGATAAGCTCCAACCCAAATAGGAGAAATGTGTCTTCATAGGAAACCCAAGGGAGGCTGTTGGGTACACCTTCTATCACAGATCCGAAGGCAAGATATTAGTTGCTAAGAGTGGATCCTTTTTAGAGAAGGAGTTTCTCCGGAAAGAAGTGAGTGGGAGGAAAGTAGAACTTGATAAGGTAATTGTACCTTCTCCCAAATTGGAAAGTAGTTCATCACAGAAATCAGTTCCAGTGATTCCTACACCAATTAGTGAGGAATCTAATGATGATGATCATGAAACTTCTGATGAAGTTACTACGAACCTCGTAGGTCAACCAGTGTAAGACCCGCACCAGAGTGGTACGGTAATCCTGTTCTGGATGTCATGTTACTTGACCATGACGATTCTACGAACTATGAGGAAGCGATGACCAGCCCAGATTCCGCTAAATGGCTTGAGGCCATGAAATCTGAGATGGGATCAATGTATGAGAACAAAGTGTGGACTTTGGTTGACTTGCCCGATGATCGGCAAGCAATAGAGAATAAATGGATCTTCAAGAAGAAGACTGACGCTGACGGTAATGTTACTGTCTACAAAGCTCGACTTGTTGCGGAAGGTCTTCGACAAGTTCAAGGAGTTGACTTTGATGAGACCTTCTCACTCGTAGCGATGCTTAAGTCTGTCCGAATCATGTTAGCAATTGCCACATTTTATGATTATGAAATTTGGCAAATGGATGTCAAAACTGCATTCCTTAATGGATATCTTAAAGAAGAGTTGTATATGATGCAACAAGAAGGTTTTGTAGATTCAAAAGGAGCTATCAAAGTGTGCAAGCTCCAGCGGTCCATTTATGGACTAGTGCAAGCCTCTCGGAGTTGGAATATACACTTTGATAGTGTGATCAAAGCATATGGTTTTATACAAACTTATGGAGAAGCCTATATTTACAAGAAAGTGAGTGGGAGCTCTGTAGCATACTGATATTATATGTGGATGACATATTCTTGATTGGAAATGATACTGAATTTCTGAATAGCATAAAAGGATACTTGAATAAGAATTTTTCAATGAAAGACCTCGGTGAAGCTGCTTATATATTGGGCATCAAGATCTATAGAGATAGATCAAGACACTTAATTCGACTTTCACAAAGCACATACCTTGATAAAGTTTTGAAGAAGTTCAAAATGGATCAGTCAAAGAAAGGGTTCTTGCCTGTGTTACAAGGTGTGAAGTCGAGTCAGACTGAATGCCCGACGACTACAGAAGATAGAGAGAAGATGAAAGTCATTATTATGCCTCGGCCATAGGTTCTATCATGTATGCAATGCTGTGCACCAGACCTGATGTGTGCCTTGCTGTTAGTTTAGTAGGGAGGTACCAAAGTAATCTAGGAGTCACTGGTACAACGACGTGCTATACAAACGGTTTTTAACCCCTTTCCGCGATGGCATTTGGAACCGTCGCCAAGTGAGTGTGGGCGATAGGGGGGTCCTTCCCACACGACCCAGAAATCGTCGGGGATAGGCCCTCCCGTGACACAGGCTAGGGCCGTGTGCGATCGGGCGAGGCATTGAAACCCAATCATTTCCGTAGGTATGTACATCCCACACGGTAATCCGAGAAAAATATTTTCGTAGGTATGTAGATCCCACACGGTGAATTCCAGAAAATCATTTCCGTAGGTATGTACATCCCACACGGTGAATCCTAGAAAATCATTTCCGTAGGTATGTACATCCCAACGGTGAATCCTAGAAAAACATTTCCGTAGGTATGTATATCACACACAGTTCTTTGTGTGGAAACGTTTGTGCAAGGTGGCCTAACGCAAACAGTTTGCTGCCGGAAGCCATGTGTGATTGTTACTTGATCGAACACGCCTACTTTCTAGAAACCGTGCGGGTTGTTTGAGTTCATCGCCCATGGTGCAGTCTGAGTAACAGTCTGCAATAGAAAACCCCAGTAAGCAGGGTAATTTGCCTATTATTGATAATCCATGTACTAATCAAACTGAAATTTCTTATAAAACACGCAAGATATTTCATATCTATATAAAAGCTACCAGGATTTTCATTATCGAATTACATCAGATAGCTTCGGCACTCAGTTACGCCATTACACAACAACACCAAGTTTCAGATGCAACATCAAAAACCATTGGAAAGTAGCATCATAAACGGTAAATAGATAGATGAATCTCATCTGGGAAACTGCAGAAGCGGAAGGCAAATATTGAGCCTCCAGTGATGTTGAATGTCCTTGCAACTTTAGGCCAGTGGCTATGGATAATTGCTTGCCCAACCTTCATCCTCTTCAGCAAGACTTCGATATTGTATCGTGGGTGTTGAATGAATACCTTCCTCACCTCTTGACCATGCAGGTGGTTTGAGAGGTAATCATCGATGAACTGCTTTGAAAAGTACTGAAAACAAAGCTATGCATAAATCGATGTTGTAAATTTTGAAATGGCGCAAGGGGTAAAAACAAGGTAAAAGAGTTGGTACCATCCTATAGTTGACAGACTTCTTCTTCATAGTGCAAACAAAGTTCTTGCTGTTATTTGTCGCAAGTTTCTTCATCCTAACAATCTTTCTGAGTTTCTTGACTTGACTGATATTCATGGACATCTCATTTCCCCATATGCAAAATGGGTCGAATAGTGGGTCTAAGCCTTTGACAGCAGGACCTACATGTGCAAGACCAAATTGTAAGAAACCTAAATATTAGAATGATTCCCGCAACTGCACAATAATGTGCTATTAGCCAAAGGACCATGCTTGAACAAACCTCGATGGTAAACTGCAGTGTCTCCCATTGTTTCCCCGCAACACACATAAGGAAGATCTTGATCAGGTTAACTGAGAGTTGCCATACTATCAATAGAATATGTATTGAGTACAACCAAATTTGATTGGTGTCACATGCATAACAATACAAAATTGTACCCACAACAAATGAAAATCAAATTGCAGAACTGAATAAACAGTTAAATGGACAACACCAAATGAACCAAAATAGTTAACTAAGCACGACATTGCAAAATAGAAACATGTACTAGAAGATAAGGCAGTTAACAAAACAAAGAATGCTTGAGAATAGTACTACGAAATGTAGCAATTGTTGGACCAAAGTGTTAACTGAACATTACATTTCAGAGGACCAAACTATTAACTGAACATCAGATTGCATATTAACATTACAGAGGACAAATCACTCGAAGGCACTAGCGGTGGCCTCGAGAAAACAGCACGAACTGTATTTTAAAGTAGACAACCGCGTGGCGGTGTCAACGGTGGCCTCGAAGATGAGGTGCTCCTCCAAGATCTGGCGGTCGACACGCATGGCAGCCATAGCGACCTCGTGCGCGCATGCGGCCGCATGCTACTGAGCTCCATGTTATACTGCATGCAAAATGGTAGTGGGCGGCGCTTAATTGGAGGAGGGGGGCAGTGATTTCGGTGGAAGGTGTCGCGTCATAGGTCAGGGCATGTGGGATGGGAAAGGACAAGGATGGTGTGGGTGGGGTGTGGATTACCTGACCATATCAACAAGGTCGCGCATCAAGAAGAAGGGTCGGTGGCGAGGAGGCTGCGCAACAAGAAGAAGGGTCGCCGGTGAGGAGGTGGCGCTGCAAGAAGAAAGGTCACCGGCGAGGAGGCAGCGCTACAAGAAGAAGGGTAGCCGGCGAGGAGGCGGCGCTGCAAGAAGAAGGGTCACCGACGAGGAGGCTGTGCTACCAGTAAGCAGCAGTGAAGGTTTGAACTTGGAAAGCAAGGAGGAAGAGTGGAAATGTGGCTTTTGGTAGGAGGGAGGGGCGGGGAGATAGATATTTCCGCGGTGGCAAAAAATTTTTGCTCGGTGCCGCGAGAAACTGGCGCGCAAGTGTGGTTTAAGTGGGGGCGGTGGACTGTAGACGACGAAGGTTCCTGCATAAGCCAGACAAGAGATGCGGCAAGATATTTTATATCACATCCCACACGATTCTTTCTAGTAAATTGTTTCTGGTATACCCGACTTTTTCATTATGTTTTGAAAGACAAAACGGTGTTACGGAGGGAAAGAATGGTGTTTGAATTGCTAGAACATTTAAATGCAATGAACATGCTACTAGTACATGAGTGCCGTGTTTAAATTTGGAATTATTCCGGGTTCGTTTGCCATTTTATGCATTAATTGAGTTTCTGGGCATTTAATGTGCATAATTCAAATTTAAACTACAAGAAAATCCTCCAATGCACCAAAGTTTGTTGAAAAATCACATGTGTGTCTTTGGGTGAATTTATAGGTCCCATGCAAGAAATGGGAATGAAATTCAAATATCTGGGCGTCGTGGCTCGGCCGGAAAGATTGAGAAACTTGGTTTTTTAATTCCTGTAAATCCAAAACACGCCTGAAAATCATGAAACTTCGCATGGTGTCATGACATGGCACCAACATCCTGCGGTAATTTTTTGGCCGAATTGGGACAAGCTTTGGTGTAAACTTCTTGCAAACTGGAGCTTCCCTCAAGAAGTCTCGAGGTTCCAAGAGGGAACATATCACCTCCGTGTGCGAAACGAAATACGTACCACTACCTTGTCACGCCTTAATTTTTTTACACAAACAGATTAGACCAAATAGAAGTACCGTGCTAAATTTTGGAATTATTTTGGGTTCGTTTGCCCTTTTTTATACGTTAATTGAGTTTCTGCGCATTCAATGTGCATCATTCAAATTTGAACTACAAGCACATGCTCCAGTGCACCAAAGTTGGTCGAAAAATCGCATGTGTGTCCTTGGGTGAATTTCTAGGTCCCATGCAAGAAATGGGAATGAAATTCAAACATCTGGGCGTCGTGGCTCGGCTGGAAAGATTGAGAAACTTGGTTTTTTAATTCATGTTAATCCAAAACATGCCTGAAAATCATGAAACTTGGCATGGTGTCATGACATGGCACCAACATGCTGCCATAATTTTTTTTGGCCGAATTGGGACAAGCTTTGGTGTAAGCTTCTTGCAAACCGGAGCTTCCCTCAAGAAGGCTCGTGGTTCCAATAGGGAACGTGTCACCTCCGCGTGCGAAACGACATACGTACACTGTCTTCGCCCACCTTATTTTTTTACACAGGCAAATTAGACCAAATAGAAGTATCGTGCTAAATTTTGGAATTATTCCGGGTTCGTTTAGCCTTTTTTATACATTAATTGAGTTTCTGCGCATTTAATGTGCATAGTTCAAATTTGAACTACAAGCACATGCTCCAGTGCACCAAAGTTGGTTGAAAAATCACATGTGTGTCCTTGGGTGAATTTCTAGGTCCCATGCAAAAAATGGGAATGAAATTCAAACATCTAGGCATCGTGGCTCGGCCGGAAAGATTGAGAAACTTGGATTGTAAATCCAAAACACGCCTGAAAATCATGAAACTTGGCATGGTGTCATGAGCATGCCACCAACATGTTGCGGTTAATTTTTTGGCCGAATTGGGACAAGCTTTGGTGTAAGCTTCTTGCAAACCGGAGCTTCCCTCAAGAAGACTCGTGGTTCCGAGAGGGAACATGTCACCTCCGTGTGCGAAACGAGATACGTACACTGCCTTCTCCCACCTTAATTTTTTTACACAGGCAGATTAGACCAAATAGAAGTGTCATGCTAAATTTTGGAATTATTCCGGGTTCATTTGCCCTTCTTATACAGTAATTGAGTTTCTGCGCATTTAATGTCCATAATTCAAATTTGAACTACAAGCACATGCTCCAGTGCACCAAAGTTGGTTGAAAAATCACATGTGTGTCCTTGGGTGAATTTCTAGATCCCATGCAAGAAATGGGAATGAAATTCAAACATATGGGCGTCATGGCTCGGCTGGAAAGATTGAGAAACTTAGTTTTTTAATTCTTGTAAATCCAAAACACGCCTGAAAATCATGAAACTTGGCATGGTGTCATGACATGGCACCAACATGCTGCGGTAAATTTTTTGGCCGAATTGGGACAAGTTTTGGTGTAATCTTCTTGCAAACCGGAGTTTCCCTCAAGAAGGCTCGTGGTTCCAAGAGGGAACATGTCACCTCCGTGTGCGAAATGAGATACGTACACTGCCTTCTCCTGCCTTAATTTTTTACATGGGCAGATTAGACCAAATAGAAGTATCGTCCTAAATTTTGGAATTATTCTGGGTTCGTTTGGCCTTTTTATACATTAATTGAGTTTCTGTGCATTTAATGTGCAGACTTCAAATTCGAACTACAACCACAGGCTCCAGTGCACCAAAGTTGGTTGAAAAATCACATGTGTCCTTGGGTGAATTTCTAGGTCCCATGCAAGAAATGGGAGTGAAATTCAAACATCTGGGCGTCGTGGCTCGGCCGGAAAGATTGGGAAACTTGGTTTTTTAATTTCTATAAATCCAAAACACGCCTGAAAATCTGGGCGTCGTGGCTCGGCCGGAAAGATTGGGAAACTTGGTTTTTTAATTTCTATAAATCCAAAACACGCCTGAAAATCATGAAACTTGGCATGGTGTCATGACATGGCACCAACATGTTGTGGTAATTTTTTTGGCCGAATTGGGACAAGCTTTGGTGTAAGCTTCTTGCAGACCAGAGCTTCCCTCAAGAAGGCTCATGGTTCCGAGAGGGAACATGTCACGTCCGTGTATGAAACGAGATACATACACTGTCTTCTCCCGCCTTAATTTTTTTACACATGCAGATTAGACCAAATAGAAGTATCATGCTAAATTTTGGAAATATTCATAATTCAAATTTGAACTACAAGCACATGCTCCAGTGCACAAAAGTTGGTTGAAAAATCACATGTGTGTCCTTGGGTGAATTTCGAGGTCCCATGCAAGAAATGTGAATGAAATTCAAACATCTGGGCGTCGTGGCTCGGCCGGAAAGATTGAGAAACTTGGTTTTTTAATTCTTGTAAATCCAAAACATCCCTGCAAATCATGAAACTTGGCATGGTGTCATGACATGGCACCAACATGTTGCGGTAAATTTTTTGGCCGAATTGGGACAAGTTTTGGTGTAATCTTCTTGCAAACCGGAGCTTCCCTCAAGAAGGCTCGTGGTTCCAAGAGGGAACATGTCACCTCCTTGTGCGAAACGAGATACGTACACTGCCTTCTCCCGCTTGAATTTTTTTACACATGCAGATTAGACTGAATAGAAGTATCGTCCTAAATTTTGAAATTATTCCGGGTTGGTTTGGCCTTTTTATACATTAATTGAGTTTCTGTGCATTTAATGTGCATACTTCAAATTCGAACTACAAGCACAGGCTCCAGTGCACCAAAGTTAGTTGAAAAATCTCGTATGTCCTTGGGTGAATTTCTAGGTCCCATGCAAGAAATGGGAGTGAAATTCAAACATCTGGGCGTCGTGGCTCAGCCGGAAAGATTGATAAACTTGGTTTCTTAATTTCTATAAATCCAAAATACGCCTGAAAATCATGAAACTTGGCATGGTGTCATGACATGGCAGCAACATGTTGCGGTAATTTTTTTGGCCGAATTGGGACAAGCTTTGGTGTAAGCTTCTTGCAAACCAGAGCTTCCCTCAAGAAGGCTCATGGTTCCGAGAGGGAACGTGTCACGTCCATGGATGAAACGAGATACGTACACTGTCTTCTCCCGCCTTAATTTTTTTACACAGGCAAATTAGACCAAATAGAAGTATCATGCTAAATTTTGGAATTATTCCGGGTTCGTTTGGCCTTTTTATACATTAGTTTAGTTTCTGGCATTTAATATGCATAATTCAAATTTGAACTACAAGCACATGCTCCAGTGCACCAAAGTTGGTTGAAAAATCACATGTGTGTCCTTGGGTGAATTTCTAGGTCCCATGCAAGAAATGTGAATGAAATTCAAACATCTGGGCGTCGTGGCTCGGCCGGAAAGATTGAGAAACTTGGTTTTTTAATTCCTGTAAATCCAAAACACGCCTGAAAATCATGAAACTTGGCATGGTGTCATGACATGGCACCAACATGCTGCGGTAAATTTTTTGGCCCAATTGGGACAAGTTTTGGTGTAATCTTCTTGGAAACCGGAGCTTCCCTCAAGAAGGCTCGTGGTTCCAAGAGGGAACGTGTCACCTCCATGTGCGAAACGAGATATGTACACTGCCTTCTCCTGCCTTAATTTTTTTACACGGGCAGATTAGACCGAATAGAAGTATCTTCCTAAATTTTGGAATTATTCCGGGTTTGTTTGGCCTTTTTATACATTAATTGAGTTTATGTGCATTTAATGTGCATACTTCAAATTCGAACTACAAGCACAGGCTCCAGTGCACCAAAGTTGGTTGAAAAATCACGTGTGTCCTTGGGTGAATTTCTAGGTCCCATGCAAGAAATGGGAGTGAAATTCAAACATCTGGGCGTCGTGGCTCGGCCGGAAAGATTGAGAAACTTGGTTTTTTAATTTCTGTAAATCCAAAATACGCCTGAAAATCATGAAACTTGGCATGGTGTCATGACATGGCACCAACATGTTGCGGTAATTTTTTTGGCCGAATTGGGACAAGCTTTGGTGTAAGCTTCTTGCAAACCAGAGCTTCCCTCAAGAAGGCTCGTGGTTCCGAGAGGGAACGTGTCACGTCCGTGTTTGAAACGAGATACGTACACTGTCTTCTCCCGCCTTAATTTTTTTACACAGGCAGATTCGACCAAATAGAAGTATCGTGCTAAATTTTGGAATTATTCCAGGTTCGTTTGGCCTTTTTATACATTAAATGAGTTTCTGGCATTTAATATGCATAATTCAAATTTGAACTACAAGCACATGCTCCAGTGCACCAAAGTTGGTTGAAAAATCACATCTGTGTCTTTGGGTGAATTTTTAGGTCTCATGCAAGAAATGACAATGAAATTCAAACATCTGGGCGCCGTGGCTCGGCTGGAAAGATTGAGAAACTTGGTTTTTTAATTCCTGTAAAAACCACAACACGCCTAAAAATCATGAAACTTGGCATGGTGTCATGACATGGCATCAACATGTTGCGGCAAATTTTTCGCTGAATTTGGACAAGCTTTGGTGTAAGCTTCTTGCAAACCGAAGCTTCCCTCAAGAAGGCTCATGGTTCCGAGTGGGCACGTGTCACCTCCGTGTGGGAAACGAGATACGTACACTGGCTTCTCCCGCCTTAATTTTTTACACAGGCAGATTAGACCGAATAGAAGTATCGTGCTAAATTTTGGAATTATTCCAGGTTTGTTTGGCCCTTTTTTATACATTAATTGTGTTTTTGCGCATTTAATGTGCATAATTCAAATTTGAACTACAAGCACATGCTGTAGTGCACCAAAGTTGGTTGAAAAATCATATGTGTGTCCTTGGGTGAATTTCTAGGTCCCATGCAAGAAATGGGAATGAAATTCAAACATCTGGGCGTCATGGCTCGGCCGGAAAGATTGAGAAACTTGTTTTTTTAATTCCTGTAAATCCAAAACACGCCTGAAAATCATGAAACTTGGCATGGTGTCATGACATGGCATGAACATACTACGGTAAATTTTTTGGCCGAATTGGGACAAGCTTTGGTGTAAGCTTCTTGCAAACCAGAGCTTCCCTCAAGAAGGCTCATGGTTCCGAGAGGGAATGTGTCGTGGAATTGTCACGGCAGATGTCCTGGCATAAGGACGTAGTCGTGGAGCCATCGCTATAGGGTTAGCTTAAATGGGTTAACCGGGACAAAGGACACAAGGAATTTATACTGGTTCTGCCCCTTGCGGTGAAGGTAAAGGCCTAATCTAGATTCAGGTGGTATTACTTATGTCTCGACTACGAGGGAGCGAATATGCTTGACCTACTTTTCGATTTGTTGTCTCTTGCTCTAAGCCGCCTCCGGGTCGTCCCTTTATATACACAGGTTGACGCCCAGCGGCATACAGAGTCCCCGCCGGCTCATAAACGTGTCCGGTCCGTGACTAGATACACTTGCCTTATAATACAAATCATACATATATGATGGTTTTATCCCTATGGGCCTTACGCCACCCTTGGGCCTTGGGCCCTTTAGTGAATTTGCTTCATGAACCACCATCATTAACATCTTCATAGGCTTCAGTTTGATGAACCGCCATAGGGATAACCCGGCCCCTCCTGGGCGGGTCATGACAAATAGTCATATTGTTGGGGAACCCAGTAATTTCAAAAAAAATCCTATGCACACGCAAGATCAATCTAGGTGCTGCATAGCAATGAGAGGAGAGAGTGTTCTCCACGTACCCTTGTAAACCATAAGCGGAAGCATTATGACAACGCGGTTTATGTAGTCGTACGTCTTCACGATCCGACCGATCCTAGCACCGAAGGTACGGCACCTTCGCGATCTGCACACGTTCAGCTCGATGACGTCGCATGAACTCTAGATCCAGCTAAGGTCGAGGGAGAGTTTCATCAGCACGACGGCTTGATGACAGTGATGATGAAGTTACCGACGCAGGGCTTCACCTAAGCACTACAACGATATGACCGAGGTGGAAATCTTTGGAGGGGGGCACCACATACGGCTAAGACAACTGTCAACTTGTGTGTTCTAGAGTGCCCCCTCCCCACGTATATAAAGGAGGGAGGGGGAGGCCGGCCTGCCCTCCTTGGCGCGCCCCCAAGAGGGGTATCCTACTACGATTGTTTCCACCAAAAGGGAGAGAGTGGGAAGGAAGGAGAGGGAGAGGGGAAAGGAAAAGGGGGCTCCACCCCCCTTCCTAGTCCAATTCGGATTCAAGGGGGAGGGGGTGCGCGGCCTGCCCTGGCCGCCCCTCTCTCTCTCTCCACTAAGGCCCATCGAGACCCATTAGTTCCCCCGGGGTTTCAGATAGCCCTCCGGCACTCCAATTTTATTCAAAACTTCTTCGGAACACTTCAGGTGTCCGAACATATCCGTCCAATATATCAATCTATATGTCTCGACCATTCTGAGACTCCTCATCATGTCCGTGATCATATCCGTGACTCCGAACTACCATCGATACATAAAAACACATAGACTCATAATACCGATCGTCACCAAACGGTAAGCGTGCGGACCCTATGCGTTCGAGAACTATGTAGACATGACCGAGACTCATCTCCGGTCAATAACCAATAGCGAAACCGGGATGCTCATATCTGTTCCTACATATTCTATGAAGATCCTTATCGGTCAAACCGCATAACAACATACGTTGTTCCCTTTGTCATCGGTATGTTACTTGCCCGAAATTCGATCGTCGGTATCTCAATACCTAGTTCAATCTCATTACCGACAAGTCTCTTTACTCATTCTATAATGCTACATCCCATAACTAACTCATTAGTCACATTGCTTGCAAGGCTTATAGTGATGTGCATTACCGAGAGGGCCCAGAGATACCTCTCCGATACACAGAGTGACAAATCCTAATCTTGATCTATGCCGACTCAACAAACACCATCGGAGACACCTGTAGAGCATCTTTATAGTCACCCAGTTACGTTGTGACGTTTGATAGCACACTAAGTGTTCCTCCGGTATTCGCGAGTTGCATAATCTCATAGTCATAGGAACATGTATATGTTATGAAGAAAGCAATAGCAATAAACTAAACGATCATAGTGCTAAGCTAATGGATGGGTCAAGTCAATCACATCATTCTCTAATGATGTGACCCCATTCATCAAATGACAACTCCTTATCCATGGCTTGGAAACTTAACCATCTTTGATTAACGAGCTAGTCAAGTAGAGGCATACTAGTGACACTTTGTTTGTCTATGTATTCACACATGTACTAAGTTTCCGGTTAATACAATTCTAGCATGAATAATAAACATTTATCATGATATAAGGAAATATAAATAACAACTTTATTATTGCCTCTAGGGCATATTTCCTTCAGTCTCCCACTTGCAGTAGAGTTAATAATCTAGATTACATTGTAATGATTCTAACACCCATAGAGTCTTGGTGCTGATCATGTTTTGCTCGTGAGAGAGGCTTAGTCAATGGGTCTGCACCATTCAGATCCGTATGTATCTTGCAAATCTCTATGTCTCCCTCCTTGACTTGATCACGGATGGAATTGAAGCGTCTTTTTGTGTACTTGGTTCTCTTGTGAAATCTGGTTTCCTTTGCCAAGGCAATTCCACCAGTGTTGTCACAAAAGATTTTTATTGGACCCGATGCACTAGGTATGACACCTAGATCGGATATGAACTCCTTCATCCAGACTCCTTCATTTGCTGCTTCCCAAGTAGCTATGTACTCCGCTTCACACGTAGATCCTGCCACGACGCTCTACTTGGAACTGCACCAACTGACAGCTCCACCATTCAATAAAAATACGTATCCGGTTTGTGACATAGAGTCATCTGGATCAGTGTCAAATCTTGCATCGATGTAACCGTTTATGACGAGCTCTTTGTCACCTCTGTAAACGAGAAACATATCCTTAGTCCTTTTTCAGGTATTTCAGGATGTTCTTGACCGCTGTCCAGTGATCCACTCCTGGATTACTCTGGTACCGCCCTCCTAAACTAATAGCAAGGCGCACATCAGGTCTGGTACACAGCATTGCATACATCATAGAACCTATGGCTGAAGCATAGGGAATGACTTTCATTTTCTCTCTATCTTCTGTAGTGGTCGGGCATTGAGTCTGACTCAACTTCACACCTTGTAACACAGGCAAGAACCCTTTCTTTGCTTGATCCATTTTGAATTGCTTCAAAACTTTATCAAGGTATGTGCTTTGTGAAAGTCCAATTAAGCGTCTTGATCTATCTCTATAGATCTTGATGCCCAATATATAAGCAGCTTCACCGAGGTCTTTAATTGAAAAATTCTTATTCAAGTATCCCTTTATGCTATTCAGCAATTCAATATCATTTTCGATCAGCAATATGTCATCGACATATAATATCAGAAATGCTACAGAGCTCCCACTCACTTTCTTGTAAATACAGACTTCTCCAAAAGTTTGTATAAAACCATATGCTTTGATCACACTATCAAAGCGTATATTCCAACTCCGAGATGCTTGCACCAGTCCTTAAATGGATCGCTAGAGCTTGCACACTTTGTTAGCACCTTTTGGATCGACAAAACCCTCTGGTTGCGTCATATACAACTCTTCTTTAAGATATCCATTAAGGAATGCAGTTTTGCCATCCATTTGCCAAATTTCATAATCATATAATGCGGCAAATTGCTAACATGATTCAGACGGACTTAAGCATCGCTATAGGTGAGAAGGTCTCATCGTAGTCAACTCCTTGAACTTGTCGAAATCCCTTCTCAGATTTCATGGCCTCAAGCCATTTTGCAGAATTTGGGCTCATCATCGCTTCCTCATAGTTCGTAGGTTCATCATGGTCAAGTAACATGACCTCTAGAACAGGATTACCGTACCACTCTGGTGTGGATCTTACTCTGGTAGTAACTTGATGAGAAGTCTCATGATCATCATCATTAGCTTCCTCATTTACTGGTGTAGGAATCACTGGAACTGATTTCTGTGATGAACTACATACCAATAAGGGAGTAGGCACAGTTACCTCATCTAGTTCTACTTTCCTCCCACTCACTTCTTTAGAGAGAAACTCCTTCTCTAGAAAGGATCCATTCTTAGCAACGAATATCTTGCCTTCGGATCTGTGATAGAAAGTGTACCCAACAGTCTACTTTGGGTATCCTATGAAGACACATTTCTCCGATTTGGGTTCGAGCTTATTAGGTTGATGCTTTTTCACATAAGCATCGCAGCCCCAAACTTTAAGAAATGACAACTTAGGTTTCTTGCCAAACCACAGTTGATAAGGTGTCGTCTCAACGGATTTCGATGGTGCCCTATTTAACGTGAATGCAGCCGTCTCTAAAGCATAACCCCAAAATGATAGCGGTAAATCAGTAAGAGACATCATAGATCGCACAATATCTAATGAACTGCGGTTACGACGTTCGGACACACCATTACGCTGTGGTGTTCTAGCTGGAGTGAGTTGCGAAACTATTCCGCATTGTTTCAAATGAAGATCAAACTCATAACTCAAATATTCACCTCCACGATCAGATCATAGAAACTTAATTTTCTTGTTACAATGATTTTCCACTTCACTCTAAAATTCTTTGAACTTTTCAAATGTTTCATACTTATGTTTCATCAAGTAGATATACCCATATCTGCTCAAATCATCTATGAAGGTAAGAAAATAATGAAACCCACCACGAGCATCAACACACATCGGACCGCATACATCAGTATGTATTATTTCTAATAAGTCTGTTGCTCGTTCCATTATCCCGGAGAGCGGAGTCTTTGTCATCTTTCCCATGAGGCATGGTTCGCAAGCATCAAGTGATTCCAAAAGTCCATCAGCATGGAGTTTATTCATGCGCTTTACACCAATATGACCTAAACGGCAGTGCCACAAATAAGTTGCACTATCATTATTAAAATTATATATTTTGGCTTCAATACTATGAATATGTGTATCACTACTATCAAGATTTAGTAAAAATAGACCACTCATCAAGGGTGCATGACCATAAAAGATATTACTCATATAAATAGAAAAATCATTATTCTCTGATTTAAATGAATAACCGTCTCACATCAAAGAAGAGCCAGATATAATGTTCATGCTCTACGCTGGCACCAAATAAAAATTATTTAGGTCTATAACTAATCCCGAAGGTAGATGTAGAGGTAGTGTACCGACGGCGATCACATTGACTTTGGAACCATTTCCCACGCGCATCGTCACCTCGTCCTTAGCCAATCTTTGCTTGATACGTAGCCCGTGTTTCGAGTTGCAAATATTAGCAACAGAACCAGTGTCAAATACCCAGGCGCTACTACAAGCATTTGTAAGGTACACATCAGTAACATGTATATCAAATATACCATTCACTTTGCCATCCCTCTTCTCCGCCACATACTTGGGGCAGTTCCGCTTCAAGTGACCAGTCCCTTTGCAGTAGAAGCACTTAGTCTCAGGCTTAGGTCTAGACTTGGGCTTCTTCACTTGAGCAGCAACTTGCTTGCCATTCTTCTTAAAGTTCCCCTTCTTCCCTTTACCTTTTTTCTTGAAACTGGCGGTCTTGTTGACCATCAACACTTGATGCTCCTTCTTGATTTGTATCTCCACAGCCTTTAGCATTGCGAAGAGCTCGGGAATTGTCTTATCCATCCCTTGCATATTATAGTTCATCATGAAGCTATTATAGGTTGGTGGCAGTAATTGAAGAACTCTGTCGATGACACTATCATCTGGAAGATTAACTCCCAGCTAAGTCAAGTGGTTGTGGTACCCAAACATTCTGAGTATATGTTCACTGACAGAACTATTCTCCTCCATTTTGCAGCTGTAGAACTTATTGGAGACTTCATATCTCTCAATCCGGGCATTTTCTTGAAATATTAACTTCAACTCCTAGGACATCTCATCTGCTCCATGACGTTCAAAACGTCATTGAAGTCCCAATTTTAAGCCGTAAAGCATGGCACACTGAACTATCGAGTAGTCATCAGTTTTGCTCTGCCAGATGTTCATAACATCTGGTGTTGCTCCTACATTGGGTTTGTCACCTAGTGGTGCTTCTAGGACGTAATTGTTCTGTGCAGCAATGAGGATAATCCTCAAGTTATGGACCCAGTCCGTGTAATTGCTACCATCATCTTTCAACTTCTCTAGGAACGCATTAAAATTCAATGGAACAATAGCACGGGCCATGTATCTACAACAACATAGACATGCAAAATAGTATCAGGTACTAAGTTCATGATAAATTAGAGTTCAATTAATCATATTACTTAATAACTCCCACTTAGATAGACATCCCTCTAATCATCTAAGTGATCACGTGATCCATATCAACTAAACCATGTCCGATCATCATGTGAGATGGAGTAGTTTCCAATGGTGAACATCACTATGTTGATCATATCTACTATATGATTCACATTCGACCTTTCGGTCTCAGTGTTCTGAGGCCATATCTGCATATGCTAGGCTCATCAAGTTTAACCCGAGTATTCCGCGTGTGCAAAACTGGCTTGCACCCGTTGTATGTGAACGTAAAGCTTATCACACACGATCATCACGTGGTGTCTCGGCACGACGAACTATAGCAATGGTGCATACTCAGGGAGAACACCTATAACTTGAAATTTAGTGAGAGATCATCTTATAATGCTACCGCCAAACTAATTAAAATAAGATGCATAAAGGATAAACATCACATGCAATCAATATAAGTGATATGATATGGCCATCATCATTTTGTGCCTTTGATCTCCATCTCCAAAGCGCCGTCACGATCACAATTGTCACTGGTTTGACACCTTGATCTCCATCGAAGCATCGTTGTCATCTCGCCAACTATTGCTTCTACGACTATCGCTACCGCTTAGTGATAAAGTAAAGAAATTACATGGTGATTGCATTTCATACAATAAAGCAACAACCATATGGCTCCTGCCAGTTGCCGATAACTCTGTTGCAAAACATGATCATCTCATACAATAAAATTTAGTATCATCTCTTGACCATGTCACATCACAACATGCCCTGCAAAAACAAGTTAGACGTCCTCTACTTTGTTGTTGCAAGTTTTACGTTGCTGCTACGGGCTGAGCAAGAACCGTTCTTACCTACACATCAAAACCACAAAGCGATATAGTGATTGCTTTTTGATCTTCAGAAAGAACCCTATTCATTGAATCCGATTCAAGTAAAGTTGGAGAAACTGACACCACTAGCCACCTGTGTGCGAAGCACGTCAGTAGAACCAGTCTCTCGTAAGCGTACGCGTAATGTCGCTCTGAGTCGCTTCATCCAACAATACCGCTGAATCAAGAATCAACTAGTGACGGCAAGCAATATGTATATACTAATGCCCACAACTCCTTTGTGTTCTACTCGTGCATATAACATCTACCCATAGACCTGGATCTGATGCCACTGTTGGGGAACGCAGTAATTTCAAAAAAATTCCTACACACACGCAAGATCCATCTAGGTGATGCATAGCAATCAGAGGAGAGAGTGTTGTCCACGTACCCCCATAGACCGTAAGCGGAAGCGTTATGACAATGCGATCGATGTAGTCGTACGTTTTCACGATCCGACCGATCCTAGCACTGAAGCTACGGCACCTCCGTGATCTGCACACGTTCATCTCAGTGACGTCCCACGAACTCTAGATCCAGCTGAGGTCGAGGGAGAGTTTCGTCAGCACGACGGCATGATGACGGTGATGATGAAGTTACCGACGCAGGGCTTCGCCTAAGCTCTACAACGATATGACCGAGGTGGAAATATATGGAGGGGGGCACCGCACACGGCTAAGACAACTTTCAACTTGTGTGTTCTAGAGTGCCCCCTCCCCACGTATATAAAGGAGGGAGGGGGAGGCTGGCCTGCCCTCCTTGGCGTGCCCCCAAGAGGGGAATCCTACTAGGAATCCAAGTCCTAGTAGGTTTCAACCAAAAGGGAGAGAGGGGGAAGGAAGGAGAGGGAGAGGGGAAAGGAAAAGGGGGGTGCCGCCCCCTTCCTAGTCCAATTCAGACTCAAGGGGGAGGGGGCGTGCGGCCTATTGGGTTCTACGATAGGGTGCGTTAGCTGCAAATTAAAATTATCCTACGCGCAGTGCCATGCAGCGGAAGAACAGTTGGGGCAGCGCGTCCGCGTGGATCATCTCCTCCTCGTCCGATCTCCCTTGAACAGCTGGTGGTCAGTTCCCACGTACAGGTTCGCCGGAGCGGCGCAAGTGCACCGCCTCTAATGGTATCCGCGCGTGCAGGAGGAACATCGTGCGGCGGACTGCTAGGTCCGATCACACAACCGGCGGCAAGTGGAGGTGTCTATTCGCAACACATGCAAACCCTAGTGACATCACCAAAGCGATCAGCCACATGAGTGTGCCGCACCCCCACTTTATATAGGCGTCTGTCGAGGGCTCAACAATTGGGGCTCGCACGGACCCTAAAGCCCATAAGTCTACTCAGTCAGAATCCGAACACAGCTCGGATCACATCCGAACAGTGTCCTCGGATCCGATATTTTAGGTTCCCTCCCTTAAGCGTGCGACCCCTTCAGTTCAAGCCAGCTTGGTCGTAGTTCGGATCACCTCCGAACTGCACGGTTGGTAGTGGCCCCTAGCAAGGCATGCTGAACAACAAGCAGACTATGAAGCTGGTTAGGCTAACCTGTACATCATATTTCCATTCCTTTTGCCACACGATATATGTTGTCGGGCTCAAGGCGAGTCTGTCATCCTTGTGCTAGCCCGACCGCTTTCTCGTTCCAGTGATGTCGACCACAAACTAGATTATCTCATAATCCTTGTCGCATGGCCATGCTTATCCTGGTCAGATCACACGAGGGGCCAAAAGTATATCTCTCCTGATCGGAGGGGCAAATCCCATCTTGCTCGACCATGTCTCGCAGCATGGGTCTGGACAAGCCCGAAACCTACCTTTGTAACTACCCAGTCATGGAGTAGCGTTTGGTTGGCCCAAAGAAAGTCTTTCACCATCCCAAGTACATGCGCCAACTCAGGTCTTAGGACATAGAACATATGTTGTACTAGAGACTCACAGATGACATATCGCTGTGTCTCATAGTTGGGTCTGTCCGACTCGGAACTTATCTCAACTCGGATCCGACTACGTCGAATCCGACCAGATCCTTCCGAGTCCATATTATCGGGTTAGCATCCAATGCTTCATGGCTAGTGAGACCAAGCCATCGACCGTGTCATATGCTAGTCTAGTCGGCTGCGCGTCCACACAGCCCTTTCGACCAGGGACCTTTTAGGACAGTCATCATACAATGCATAGTCCCACAAACAAGTCACGTACTTGCTGATACACATCATTTATAATGTCCAAGGACTATCTTTATTCATAAACACATAGGAAATATCATCATACATGATTGCCTCTAGGGCATATCTCCAACAGTCTCCCACTTGCACTAGAGTCAATCAAATAGACATCGAATGCCCATAGCTCTAACGTGCCCCTCATGCTTGGATTATGGAAGTGGATTAGTCAACGGATCTGCAACATTTACATCCATGTGACTTTTTCATAACTCAACATCACCATTCTTTATGATCTTTCATATTAGGTGATATTTCCGATCTATGTGTCTGGTCTTGTGGTGATCTATCGGCTCCTTGGCTTGTGCGATGGCACTAGACTTATCACAATAAAGGTCCAACGGTTTTACCGAGGCTGGGAAAATACCAAGATCATCCAGAAAGTTCCAGATCCAAACACCTTATTTGCAGCTTCACAAGCCACAATGTATTCGGCTTCCGTGGAAGAATCGGCCACCGTATCTTGCTTGGAACTCATCCAGCTCACTGCACCTTCGTTCATGACATACACGAATCCAGACTGTGATAGACAATCATCTCTGTCAGTTTGGAAACTAGCATCGGCGTAACCCCTTGCGACGAGCTTTTCCTCACCTCCATAAACTAGGAACATCTCTTTAGTCCTTTTCAGGTACTTCAAAATAGTCTTTACCGCTGCCCAGTGACTCTCACCTGGGTTGCCCTGGTATCTACTTGTTAGGCTTATTGCAAAAGCAACATCATGCCCTGTACATATCATGGCATACATGATGGATCCAATTGCCGAGGCATACGGAACCCGACTCATCCTGCTTCGCTCATCAGATGTCGAAGGACTCTGAGTCTCGCTTAGCCTTATACCATGTGAAACAGGCAAGAACCATTTCTTGGCCTCACTCATGTTGTACCGCTTCAACACTTTATCTATGTACGTGCTTTTGGCTTAAGCTGAGAAGCCTCCTCGATCTATCTCCATATATCTTGATGCCTAAAATGTAAACCGCCTCACCAAGGTCCTTCATTGAAAACTTGCCATTCAATGATTCCTTGAACAAGTTTAGCATCGAAACATCATTTCCGATCAGTGTATTTCATCCACATACAAGATCAAAAAGATAATCAAACTCCCACTTAACTGCTTGTATAAACAAGCTCCCTTGAGGGAGTCCCGGATTAGGGGGTCTCCGGACAGCCTGACTATCTCCATTGGCCGGACTGTTAGACTATGAAGATACAAGATTGAAGACTTCGTCTCGTGTCCGGGTGGGACTCTACTTAGCGTGGAAGGCAAGCTAGGCAATACGGATATGGATATCTCCTCCCTTGTAACCGACCTTGTGTAACCCTAACCCTCTCCTGTGTCTATATAAACCGGAGGGTTTTAGTCCGTAGGACAACAACAACGACAACATACAATCATACCATAGGCTAGCTTCTAGGGTTTAGCCTCTCTGATCTCGTGGTAGATCTACTCTTGTACTACCCATATCATCAATATTAATCAAGAAGGACGTAGGGTTTCACCTCCATCAAGAGGGCCCGAACCTAGGTAAAACATCGTGCCCCCTGCCTCCTGTTACCATCCGGCCTAGAGGCATAGTTCGGGACCCCCTACCCGAGATCCACCGGTTTTGACACTGACATTGGTGCTTTCATTGAGAGTTCCTCTGTGTCGTCACCTTTAGGCCCAATGGCTCCTCCGATAATCAACAATGATGCGGTCCAGGGTGAGACCTTTCTCCCTGGACAGATCTTCGTGTTCGGCGGCTTTGCACTGCGGGCTAATTCGCTTGGCCATCTGGAGCAGATTGAAAGCTCTGCCCCTGGCCATCAGGTCAGATTGGGAAGTTTGAACTACATGACCGACATCTGCGGAGATGTGATCTTCGACGGATTCGAGCCACAGCCGGGCATGCTGCACTGTCACGATGGGTATGACCTAGCTCTACCGCCGAACAGTACCCCAGAGGTCGCGCCCGCATCAGCTCCGACCCTTAGCTCGGAGCCAACTGCGCCAATCGAGGATGGCTGGCTAGACACCACCTCAGGGGCTGCAGTCTCAATGGTGATCGAGCCAAACACCAGCCTAATCCTCTACGAAGCCCGTGACCCCAAGGTGCCGGACTCTTTTCCGGACTCCGAACCGCCCGCGCCCCTGCCAATCGAATCCGATTGGGTGCCGATCATGGAATTCACCACCGCATATATCTTTCAGCACTCGCCCTTCGGCGACATTCTGAATTCACTAAAATCTCTCTCTTTGTCAGGAGAGCCCTGGCCGGACTATGGCCAACAGGATTGGGATGCAGACGACGAAGAAATTCGACGCCCACCCACCACCCACTTCGTAGCCACTGTCGATGATTTAACCGACATGCTCGAGTTCGACTCCGAAGACATCAACGGTATGGACGACGATGTAGGAGACGAACATGAACCAGCGCCTATAGGGCACTGGAAAGCCACCTCGTCATATGACATATACATGGTGGATACACCCAAAGAAGGCAATGGCGACGAGATAAGGGAGGATGACCCCTCCAAGAAGCAACCCAAGCACCGACGTCAGCGACGCCGCTCTAAGTCCCGCCAAAGCAAAAGTGGTGGTACCGGCACGGGAGATAATAACACTCCGGATAGTGCCGAAGACAACAACAATCCCCTCCAGCAAGATTTAGAGCAGGAGGATGGAGGAACCAGCCCTCCTGAGAAAGCGGCAGATGGAGAGGAGGAGGATGACAATTACATGCCCCACTAGTACCCGTCGTGGCGGATTCGCCGCACTGGTCCTAGACCCAATCATTGATGGATTTCACCTCACTCGAGTCCTTATGGATGGCGGGAGCAGCCTGAACTTGCTTTATCAGGACACAGTGCACAAAATGGGTATAGACCCCTCAAGGATCAAACCCACAAAACGATCTTTAAAGGCATCATTCCAGGTGTAGAGGCCCATTGCATAGGCTCAATTACACTGGAAGTGGTCTTCGGATCCCCGGATAACTTCCGAAGCGAAGAGTTAATCTTTGATATAGTCCCGTTCCGCAGTGGTTATCACGCGCTGCTCGGGCGAACAACATTTGCTAGATTCAATGCGGTACCGCATTATGCATACCTCAAGCTCAAGATGCCAGGACCTCATGGAGTTATTACAGTCAATGGAAACATAGAGCGGTCTCTCCGAACAGAGGAGCACACCGCAGCCCTCGCAGCAGAAGCGCAAAGCAGCCTCTCAAGGCAATCGACCAGTTCGGCGCTTCAAAGCCCGGACACCTTAAAGGGCGCTTGGAGCAATCGGCAAATAAACCGACTGGCGTGATCTGAGCTCGCGTAGCAATACGGTGGCCACCCCAATCCCAGCCCAACGGCAAAGCTCGTGCCACGCGTACATAATTACACATTAAAAATACCATGGGCACAGGTGGGGAGGGGGCACAACTGCGGCACGCCCCAAGACGCGGCTTAAACCGCACTAGGGGCTTCCCGTTTGGTTATTCTTTTTTTCTTTCTTTCAGGACGTTAATCTCTGGAAACACTGTCCGGCAACACTATTGCCGAATGCATGATGCAGCAACCAAGAAGGCAGACAGCTATGTCATACCACATAATTCCCAGGTGGATTAAAGTAACGAGTGAAATATTCGATTTAATATCATTCCTCAGCTTTCCCTTGGAAGGGACATAGTCCTACTCTTTGCTTATCACACTATCTGTATCACTCTGCCTTAACGCAATTTTTTGAATAAACAATGCATGGCATTACGACTATTATTGCATTCTTGTTATATGTATATATCTATGTGTTCATTAATGACGCCTTGCAACCGTACACTTTGGTATGGTCAATACACCAGGGGCTTACGTACCCCACAACACGGTGTGAAAAGTCCGAACACTTTCACAAGTACGGCACCCCGAACTTATAGCATTATATGCATCAGCTCCGAATCATGTCTTTGGTCAAATGTTGAGTTTGCCCGGCTCTTATGTTTTGGTACCTTACATTCCGCTCTATCGGATAAGGTAGCGCTAGGAGAACTACTACGATTGTGCCCCGGTTCTGCCGGGCTTAGCACCTCAGTAGAGAATGCTAAAACTGACTGTCATGATAAGGCGAGAGACTGGTCGCTGTTTGGCGAGGTTTTCGAGTCCCTAAAGACTTATGCCGCTTAGGGCGAGGGGCCGGCTCTGTCCGGCTTAAAGGCGTGTATCGCGCCCCGAATTCGGCCTTCCGAATACCAGGGGCTTCGCCGAAATTTAAAATTATAGAATTCTATGGCTAAGTGAGAGTGATAAAGCATTATTAGTCTGGTTGCCTTGTTCGTTGTGCTGAGCACCTCCCTCGAAGGACCCAAATATGGGAACAAGAGCGCTCAGGTTTATCCCGAACACCCCAGCACTTGTGGCATGAGGGCAGAAGCTGAGGACTAGCCATCTCTCAGATTGATAAACGGCCAAATAGAAGGTAATATTTTAAATTCAAACAAGCGTTGCATAGCGCATATGAAACAAGTTTCATAAATACATGATAAAATGAGTAGCGGTGCTCCTTGCCCTCCGGCGGCCCCTCCTTGATCAGCTTCACGGCGTCTAGCTTGACCCACTGCAATTTCACATGGGCGAAAGCCCAGCGTGCACCCTCAATGCAGGCAGATCGCTTGACGACCTCCAGCCGTGGGCAGGCATCCACAAGCCGCCTCACCAGGCCGAAGAAGCTGTTCGGAAGGGCGTCGCCAGGGCACAGCCGGACTATAAAGCCCCTCATGGCCTGATCGACCGCCTTATGTAGCTCGACCATCTGCTTCAGGTGGTCGCTCATTGGCACCGGGTGTTCGGCCTCAGCATACTGAGACCAGAACAGCTTCTCCGTTGAACTTCCATCCTCGGCCTGGTAAAATTGTGCGGCATCGGACACGCTACGGGGAAAATCTGCGAATGCTCCTGGAGAGCTCCGGATTCGGGTAAGTAATCGGTAATTTACTTTTACATGCTTACTTTGCATATAGAAAGCCTTACCCTCCGCTATCTTCTTCATTGCGTCGATCTCCTGGAGGGCCCTTTGGGCTTCGGCCTTGGCACCTTTTGCGCTCTCAAGGGCCGCGACAAGCTCAGACTCCCGCGTCTTTGAGTCAAGCTCCAACGCCTCGTGCTTCGCCACGAGAGCCTGGAGCTCTTGCTGCACCTCGCCCGCCCGAGCCTCGTGCTTCTCTCGCTTGGTGCGCTCCTTGGCCGCGTTATCTTTGGCCTTGGTTAGTGCTTGCTTCAGGGTCGCCACCTTGGTCGTGGCCCCTGACGAATAAACGATGATCCTGTCATTTTGCGATCGCTTCTTCTTTTATATATACATATCTATCGACAGGGTATTACTTATCCTTGTTCTCCTCGAGCTGCCTCTTGACAAGGCCGAGCTCTTTCCTGGACCCCTCGAGGTCCTACTTTAGTACGGCGACCTCCGCAGTCAGTGCGGCGGACGCCAGCAGCGAAGCCTGCATATGCATATTGACATACTTATATTAGACTCCTGCGATATTATTTGATACTCTGTTCAACTTTTCTTTGTGAACACCGAACAAAGCATCAGGGGCTACTGTCTATGCGGTAATATTTCTACTAAATTTTAAAACACTTACCTCGAAGCATATTAGAAGGCTGGCACAGGCTTCAGTCAACCCGCTCTTGGCGGACTGAACCTTCTCGACCACCGCACTCATAACAGTACGGTGCTCCTCGTTGATGGAAGCGCTGCGAAGCACTTCCAACAGATTGCCCGACGCCTCTGGATGGACAGAGGTCGCCGGCACAGGCGTCTTGCCCCTCTTAGAAGGAGGCCGCCTGCCCGATCCTAGAACCGCTGGAGGTTCCGGCGCGGTGTTCGGCTGAGGGCCGAACTCGGAGCTCTCAGGGGCCCCGTCCCCTCGGCTCCCGGAGTCCGGAAGGTCGCCTTGAGGTGCCTCCGGGACTATCTACCCTCGGTCCGGTGCCTCTTGAGACAGCACCTCAGCATCGTGGGCAGGATGAGGGGAGGTGGCGGTTGGGACTGGATTGCTATCCATGTCCGATGAGCCCAGGGAGCCGTCCGATGATACATCAATACTGGCTCGTGGCGGCCTGCATAATTATGTTTGGCGTTAGGGAAAACAGTGTGACAAAGGAATTCTATGAGTTACTCTGGCATCCGAATACTTACGATCTCCCCGGGGGCTTGGCCCTGGGCAACCACTCGTCTTCGCCTTCGTCGGTGGCGGTGGAACTGTCCGGAAGGAGAGTCCTTCCCTTCTTGGACCCTTTGCCCCCCCCGGTTGGGGCAGCCTTCCTTTTCTTATCTCCCCCAGCCGATGGGGGAGCATCTTCTTCTTCTTCCTCGTCTTCGGGGGAAGAGTGCGCCGCAGAGTCATCGGACGGTGAGTCCGACGACGCCTGGCGTTGGGAACTCTTTCGGGTTACCTTGGCCTTCTTGGTCTTCTCCGACACCGTATAAGGGGCCGGAGTCAGCATCTTTGTCAGAAGAGCGTCTGCAGGGCCTTCGGGCAAAGGAGCCGGACAGTCGATCTGTCCAGCCGTCTCCTGCCAGTCCTGTCAAAGGTACGGGAGTTTAGATCCCGTATGGAGTCAATCTATAAAAAATAGGTATCCTGTGAAAGGTAAAGCAGCTTACTGCACTGGCTTGGCGCTTCGCGCTGAATCCGCGATCCTCAGTAATGGGACGGGGGACCTCGGCGCTTTTGAACAGCGCCCTCCAGGCGTCTTCATGAGTCGTGTTGAAGAGCCTGTTCAAAGTTCGGTGCTGCGCCGGGTCGAACTCCCACAAGTTGAACTCCAGTTGTTGGCACGGGAGGATCCGGCGGTGGAGCTTGACCTGGACCACGTCGACAAGTTTCAGCTTCTTGTTCACCATGTTTTGAATACATGTTTGGAGTCCGGTCAGCTCGCCCAAACTACCCCACGACAGGCCCTTCTCTTTCCAGGAAGTGAGCCGCGTGGGGATGCCAGATCGGAACTCAGGGGCCGCTACCCATGCAGGGTCACGCGGCTCGGTGATGTAGAACCACCCCGATTGCCACCCCTTTGTGGTTTCCACAAAGGAGCCCTCAAGCCATGTTATGTTGGGCATCTTGCCCACCATGGCGCCTCCGCACTCCTCCTGGCGCCCACCCACAACCTTCGGCTTGACGTTGAAGGTCTTCAACCATAAGCCGAAGTGGGGCTTGATGCGGAGGAAGGCCTCGCACACGATGATAAACGCCGAGATGTTGAGGATGAAGTTAGGGGCCGGATCGTGGAAATCCAGGCCGTAATAGAACATGAGCCCCCGGACGAATGGATGGAGAGGGAATCCCAGTCCGCGGAGGAAATGGGTGAGGAACACTACCCTCTCATGGGGCCTGGGGGTGGGAATGAGCTGCCCCTCATCTGGGAGCCGGTGCACGATGTCGCCGGGCAGGTATCCGGCTCTCCTTAGTTTCTTGATGTCTCCATCCGTGATGGAGGAGACCATCCACTTGCCTCCCGCTCCGGACATGGTTGGAGTAGGTTGAGGAGGGAAGTGCGGACTTGGGCGCTAGAGCTCGAGTGTGTGAAAAACGATGAGCAAAGGACGATGAAGGTGTGGATAGAAAGGTGAATCCTTATCCCTTTATATGGGCGGACGAAGATAAGCATCCCCACTGGCCTGGTAAAACTCGCTTATCCCCCAAAGCGCCATAATTGATGGTGCGGTTGGGTTACCCATGCCCGTATTGATGAGAATCCCATAATAAGGGGACACGATCTCTGCTTTGACAAGACGTGTCGAAAAACTGCCTCGCATTATGTGCGGGGCTGGTTAAAGGAAACGGTTCGAATAATCACCGGGCCATGACATAACGTCATACTGTCAAAACAGGTCAACAAATAAGATTTGCGGAAATATTATTCTCTCTACGGTGGTATGTGGAACTTATTTTGCAGGGTTGGACACTATCCTCGTATTCAAATTCTTCTGTGATGTATTCGGAGAAGGAACCCGCCTTGCAATGTCGAAGACAATACTGCGCGCCGGACTCATCGTCATTGAAGCATGGTTCAGGGGCTACTGAGGGAGTCCTGGATTAGGGTGTCTCCGGACAGCCGGACTATCTCCATTGGCCGGACTGTTAGACTATGAAGATACAAGATTGAAGACTTCGTCTCGTGTCCGGGTGGGACTCTACTTGGCGTGGAAGGCAAGCTAGGAAATACGGATATGGATATCTCCTCCCTTGTAACCGACCTTGTGTAACCCTAACCCTCTCCGGTGTCTATATAAACCGGAGGGTTTTAGTCCATAGGACAATAACAATGACAACATACAATCATACCATAGGCTAGCTTCTAGGGTTTAGCCTCTCTGATCTCGTGGTAGATCTACTCTTGTACTACCCATATCATCAATATTAATCAAGCAGGACGTAGGGTTTTACCTCCATCAAGAGGGCCTAAACCTGGGTAAAACATCGTGCCCCCTGCCTCCTGTTACCATCCGGCCTAGACGCACAGTTCGGGACCCCCTACCCGAGATCTGCCGGTTTTGACACCGACAGTCCTCATCGCTTTTGATGAAACCGAGACCAGTGACGACCTCATCAAAACGAATGTTCCAACTCCAAGATGCTTTCCTCAACCCATAAATGGATCTCTTGAGCTTGCATACTTTACTAGTGCTAGTCGGATCGACAAAACCCTCGGGCTGTATCTGAAGGAAATATGCCCTAGAGGCAATAATAAAATTTTTATTTATATTTCCTTATATTATGATAATGTTTATTATTCACGCTAGAATTGTATTAACTGGAAACTTGATACATGTGTGAGTACATAGACAAACAGAATGTCACTAGTATGCCTCTACTTGACTAGCTCGTTGAATCAATGATGGTTATGTTTCCTAACCATATACATGAGTTGTCATTTGATTAACAGGATCACATCATTAGAGAAGGATGTTATTGACTTGACCCATCCATTAGCTTAGCACGATGATCACTTAGTTTATTGCTATTGCTTTCTCCATAACTTATACATGTTCCTATGACTATGAGATCATGCAACTCCCGAATGCAGGAGGAACACTTTGTGTGCGACCAAATGTCACAACATAACTTGGTGATTATAAAGGTGCTCTATAGGTGTCCCCGATGGTGTTTGTTGAGTTGGCATAGATCGAGATTAGGATTTGTCACTCCTATTGTCGGAGAGGTATCTCTGGGCCCTCTCGGTAATGCACATCACTATAAGACTTGCAAGCAATGTGACTAATGAGTTAGTTATGGGATGATGCATTATGGAACGAGTAAAGATACTTGCCATTAACGAGATTCAACTAGGTATTGAGATACCAATGATCGAATCTTAGGCAAGTAACATACCGATGACAAAGGGAACAACGTATATTGTTATGCGGTTTGACTGATAAAGATCTTCGTAGATTATGTGGGAGCCAATATGAACATCTAGGTTCCTCTATTGGTTATTGACTAGAGACGTGTCTCGATCGTGTCTACATAGTTCTCGAACCCGTAGGGTCCGCACGCTTAATGTTCGGTGACGATCGGTATTATGAGTTTATGTGTTTTGATGTACCTAAGGTAGTTCGGAGTCCCGGATATGATCACGGACATGACGAGGATTCTTGAAAATGGTCGAGACATAAAGATTGATGTATTGGATGACTATATTCGGACACCGGATGTGTTCCGGGGGTCACCGGATAATTATTGGAGTGCCGGGGGGGTAATCGAAACCCCCGGGGGGAACTAATGGGCCACATGGGCCTTAGTGGAGAGAGAGAGGGCCGGCCAAGGCAGGGCCGTGCGCCCCCTCCCCTCTAGTCTGAATTTGACTAGGGAAGGGGGGTGACGCCCCCCTTTCCTTCTCTTCTCTCCCTCTCCTTCCTTCCCCCCTTCCTCTTCCTAGTAGGACTACGATAGGGGAGTCCTACTCCTACTAGGAGGAGGACTCCTCCTCTCCTGGCATGCCCCAAGGGCCGGCTGGCCTCCCCCCTTGCTCCTTTATATACGGGGGCAGGGGCACCCTACGACACATAAGTTGATCATTGATCCCTTAGCGGTGTGCAGTGCACCCCTCCACCATAATCCACCTCGGTCATATCGTAGCGGTGCCTAGGCGAAGCCCTGTTCCGGTCGCATCATCATCACTATCATCACGCCATCGTGCTGACGAAGCTCTCCCTCAACACTCAGCTGGATCGACAGTTCGTGGGACATCGCCGAGCCGAACGTGTGTAGATCGTGGAGGTGTCGTACTTTTGGTACTAGGATCGGTCGATCCTTAAGACGTACGACTACATCAACTGTTTTGTCATAATGCTTCCGCTTACGGTCTACGAGGGTACGTGAACAACACTCTCCCCTCTCGTTGCTATGCATCACCATGATCTTGCGTGTGCGTAGGATTTTTTTTGAAATTACTGCGTTACCCAACAGTGGTACCAGAGCCAAGTTTATGCATAGATGTTATATGCACGAGTTGAACACAAAGGAGTTGTGGGCGTGGGTATATACATGTTGCTTGCCGTCACTAGTTGTTTCTTGATTCGGCGGTATCGTTGGATGAAGCAGCCCAGACCGACATTACACGTACGCGTATGCGAGACTAGTTCTACCTACGTGCTTCACACACAGGTGGCTGGTGGGTGTCAGTTTCTCCAACTTTAGTTGAATCAGATTCAATGAACATGGTACTTTCTGAAGATCAAAAAGCAATCACTATACCGTGTTGTGGTTTTTGATGCGTAGGTAAGAACAGTTTTTGTTCAGCCCGTAGCAGCCAGGTAAAATGTGCAACAACAAAGTAGAGGACGTCTAACTTGTTTTTCCAAGGCATGTTGTGATGTGATATGGTCAAGACATAATGCTAAATTTTATTGTATGAGATGATCATTTTTTGTAACGGAGTTATCGGCAACTGGCAGGAGCCATATGGTTGTCGCTTTATTGTATGAAATGCAATCACCATGTAATCGCTTTACTTTATCACTAAGCGGTAGCGATAGTCGTAGAAGCAATAGTTGGCGAGACGACAACGATGCTTCGATGGAGATCAAGGTGTCAAGCTGGTGATGATGGTGATCATGACGGTGCTTTGTAGACGGAGATCAAAGGCACAAGATGATGATGGCCATATGATATCACTTATATTGATTGCATGTGATGTTTATCCTTTATGCATCTTATTTTGCTTAGTTCAATGGTAGAATTATAAGATGATCTCTCACTAAATTTCAATGTATAAGTGTTCTCCCTAAGTATGCACTGTTGCTACAGTTCGTTGTGCCGACACCACGTGATGATCGGGTGTGATAAGCTCTACATTCACATACAATGGTTGCAAGCCAGTTTTGCACATGCAGAATACTCGGGTTAAACTTGATGAGCCTAGCATATGCAGGTATGGCAATGGAATACTAAGACCGAAAGGTCGATCGTGAATCATATAGTAGATATGATCAACATAGTGATGTTCACCATTGAAAACTACTCCATCTCACGTGATGATCGGACATGGTTTAGTTGATATGGATCACGTGATCACTTAGATGATTAGAGAGATGTCTATCTAAGTGGGAGTTCTTAAGTAATTTGATTAATTGAACTTTAATTTATCATGAACTTAGTACCTAATTGTATTTTGCATGTCTATGTGTTGTAGATAGATGGCCCGTGCTGTTGTTCCGTTGAATTTTAATGCGTTCCTAGAGAAAGCTAAGTTGAAAGATGATGGTAGCAACTACATGGACTGGGTCCGTAACTTGAGGATTATCCTGATTTCTACATAGAAGAATTATGTCCTGGAACACCTCTAGGTGACAAACCCGTTGCAGGAGCAACAACAGATGTCATGAACACCTGGCAGAGCAAAGCCGATGACTACTCGATAGTTTAGTGTGCCATGCTTTACGGCTTAGAAGCGGAACTTCAATGACGTTTTGAACATCATGGAGCATATGAGATGTTCGAGGAGTTGAAGTTAATATTTCAAGAATATGTCGGAATTGAGAGATATGAAGTCTCCAATAAGTTCTACAACTAGAAGATGGAGGAGAATTGTTCTGTCAGTGAACATATACTCAGAATGTCTGGGTACCACAACCACTTGACTCAACTGAGAGTTAATCTTCCTGATGATAGTGTTATTGATAGAGTTCTTCAATCATTGCCACCAAGCTACAAGAGCTTCGTGATGAACTATAATATGCAAGGGATGGATAAGACGATTCCTGAGCTCTTCGCAATGCTAAAGGCTGTGGAGGTAGAAATCAAGAAGGAGCATCAAGTGTTGATGGTCAACATGACCACCAGTTTCAAGGGTGAACGGAAGAAGGGGAACTTCAAGAAGAACAGCAAGCCAGTTGCTGCTCAAGTGAAGAAACCCAAGTCTGGACCTAAGCTTGAGACCGAGTGCTTCTACTACAAAAGGACTGGTCACTGGAAGCGGAACTGCCCCAAGTATTTGGCGGAGAAGAAGGATGGCAAAGTGAAAGTTATATTTGTTATACATGTTATTGATGTGTACCTTACTAATGCTCGTAGTAGTGCCTGGGTATTTGATACTGGTTCAGTTGCTAATATTTGCAACTCGAAACAGGGGCTACGAATTAAGCGAAGATTGGCTAAGGCGAGGTGACGATGCGTGTGGGAAATGGTTCCAAAGTCGATGTGATCGCCGTCGGCACGCTACCTCTACATCTACCTTCATGATTAGCTTTAGACATAAATAATTTTTATTTGGTGCCAGCGTTGAGCATGAACATTATATCTGGATCTTGTTTGATGCGAGACAGTTATTCATTTAAATCAAAGAATAATGGTTGTTCAATTTATATGAGTAATATCTTTTATGGTCATGCACCCTTGATGAGTGGTCTATTCTTACTAAATCTTGATAGTAGTGATACACATGTTCGTAGTATTGAAGCCAAAAGATGCAGAGTTGATAATGATAGCGCAACTTATTTGTGGCACTGCCGTTTGGGTCATATTGGTGTAAATCGCATGAAGAAACTCCATTCTGATGGACTTCTGGAATCACTTGATTATGAATCACTTGGTACTTTCGAACCATGCCTCATGGGCAAGATGACTAAAACTCCGTTCTAGAACAATGGAGCAAGCAACAGAGTTATTGGAAATCATACATACTGATGTGTGTGGTCCAATGAACATTGAGGCTCACGATAGATATCCTTATTTTCTCGCCTTCATAGATGATTTGAGCAGATATGGGTACATCTACTTAATGAAACATAAGTCTGAAACATTTGAAAAGTTCAAAGAATTTCAGAGTGAAGTGGAAAATCATTGTAACAAGAAATAAAGTTTCCACGATCTGATCGTGGAGGAGAATATTTGAGTTATGAGTTTGGTCTTCATTTGAAACAATGCGGAATAGTTTCGCAACTCACGCCGCCCTGAACACCACAGTGTAATGGTGTGTCCGAACATCGTAATTGTACTTTACTAGATATGGTGCGATCTATGATGTCTCTTACTGATTTACCGCTACAGTTTTGGGGTTATGCTTTAGAGACAGCTGCATTCATGTTAATTTGGGCACCATCTAAATCTGTTGAGACGACACCTTATGAACCGTGGTTTGGCAAGAAACCCAAGTTGTCGTCTCTTAAAGTTTGGGGCTGCAATGCTTATGTGAAAAAGTTTCAACCTGATAAGCTCGAACCCAAATCGGAGAATTGTGTCTTCATTCGATACCCAAAGGAGACTGTTGGGTACACCTTCTATCAAAGATCCGAAGGCAAGATATTCTTTGCTAAGAATGGATCCTTTCTAGAGAAGGAGTTTCTCTCGAAAGAAGTGAGTGGGAGGAAAGAAGAACTTGATGAGGTAATTGTACCTGCTCCCTTATTGGAAAATAGTTCATCATTGAAATCAGTTCCAGTGATTCCTACACCAGTAAGTGAGGAAGCTAATGATGATGATCATGAAACTTCTGATCAAGTTACTACCGAACCTCATAGGTCAACTAGAGTGAGATCCATACCAGAGTGGTATGTAATCCCGTTCTGGAAGTCATGTTACTTGACCATGACGAACCTACGAAGTATGAGGAAGCGATGATGAGCCCAGATTCTGCAAAATAGCTTGAGGCCATGAACTCTGAGATGGGATCCATGTATGAGAACAAAGTATGGACTTTGGTTGACTTGCCCGATGATCGGCAGGCCATAGAGAATAAGTGGATCTTCAAGAAGAAGACTGACACCGACGGTAATATTACTGTCTACAAAGCTCGACTTGTTGCAAAATGTTTTCGACAAGTTCAAGGAGTTGACTACGATGAGACCTTCTCACCCGTAGCGATGCTTAAGTCCGTCTGAATCATGTTAGCAATTGCTGCTTTTTATGATTATGAAATTTGGCAAATGGATGTCAAAACTGCATTCCTTAATGGATATCTTAAGGAAGAGTTGTATATGATGCAACCAGAAGGTTTTGTCGATACAAAAGGTGCTAACAAAGTGTGCAAGCTCCTGCGATCCATTTATGGACTGGTGCAAGCCTCTCGAAGTTGGAATATATGCTTTGATAGTGATCAAAGCATATGGTTCTATACAGACTTTTGGAGAAGCCTGTATTTACAAGAAAGTGAGTGGGAGCTCTATAGCATTTATGATATTATATGTAGATGACATATTGTTGATCGGAAATGATACTGAATTTCTAAATAGCATAAAAGGATACTTGAATAAGTATTTTTCAATGAAAGACCTCTGTGAAGCTGCTTATATATTGGGCATCAAGATCTATAGAGATAGATCAAGACGCTTAATTGGACTTTCACAAAGCACATACCTTGATAAAGTTTTGAACAAGTTCAAAATGGATCAGTCAAAGAAAGGGTTCTTGCCTGTGTTACAAGGTGTGAAGTTGAGTCAGACTCAATGCCCGACCACTGCAGAAGATAGAGAGAAAATGAAAGGTGTTCCCTATACTTCAACCATAGGCTCTATCATGTATGCAATGCTGCGTACCAGACCTGATGTGTGCCTAGTTATCAGTCTAGCAGGGAGGTACCAAAGTAATCTAGGAGTGGATCACTGGACAGCGGTCAAGAACATCTTGAAATACCTGAAAAGGACTAAGGCTATATTTCTCGTATATGGAGGTGACAAAGTGTAACGCCCCAAGACCGGAGGTTCAGATGCCTTCCATGTTTCCGAGTGTTGTCGGGTGTTTCGATTTGGTTTGTTGCATCATGTGCATTGCATCATGTCATCATGTCATAAATCTTTTGCATCTCATCTAAATAAATGGCATGGATCTTTGATCCATTTAAACCGAGGGAATTCACTTGGTGATTCTCTTTATAACATATCCTCCCGATATTAGGGAGCTATATTAAATATTCCATTTTTGGAATCACCTATAACACACTTGCAATTTATCACATGCCCTTTTTCGCTTCAAGCTTGGTCCCCAAACTTTTCCTGTAATTTCTTTCGTCACTTCCTCGAGCTCCACCTAAATTCTCAACATTTCTGGGCACTTCAAAACCCTAGCCCTAGTTCAAACCATTTGATTAAATTCAAATGAGTTTGAATTCATGTCTTCCGATCTTGCCACTTCTATCTTCTCGGACCATGCATATTTTTACGAGTCCGGAAAAATTATCCCCATGCCCAGATTCCATCCCTAACTTCTCTTTCTTTTCTTTCTCTTTTTTTGTTTTGTTTTTTAATGGAAAAAGAGATTTTAGAGAAAGAGAGAGAGGGAGAGAAAACCAGCAGGCCCGCAGCCTTCTAAGGCCCAGCCGGCGTCCTCCCCACTGGGCCGGCCTCCAGGCCCATCTAATCCTAACCCTAGCGCCAGGGGAGGCCTCCCACTCGATCCCCTGCGCTCGTCCTCCTCGTTCCCTCACGCCGTCAGGGAACCGCACGCCCGAACCACCATCTCCCTTGATCCCATCTTCCTCCCACAGCCTCTCCCTCTCGATCCCTCCCTCGCTCGAGCCGTCCGGGCTCCTCTCATGGCGCCTGCATCCCTCTTCACCTCCTCGCCTCCCCGCCGCATGGCTTGGCGCCAGCGCCACTACTACTTCGTCGCCCATGTCTCCATGGTCCTCCTTGCACCTCTGCTTCCTCACCCGCGGCTCCGCCGCCCCATGTCCACATCGCCGGCCATTAACAGGACGCCGCCGCAGCGCCGACCAGCGCCGGCCTCGACCGCCTCCTCTGCTCCACCTCCATCGCCGGCGACCACGACCAGCGCCCACCTCTGGGAGCTCGACGCCCCTGCCTCGTCCTCTTCTGTGGCTGCAGAAGCCTGCCGCGAGCGTGCCGCCGTGCTGCTTCGCCGTCCTTGTCCACCGCCTGCTCGCCCTGGCCTCCTGCCACGGAGCTGACGCTGCCGCCGTCCATCTCCTCGCCCATGCGTCCCTGTTGCTCTTCCTTCACGTGAACTGCTGCAGGAGCGCCAACACCACCAGGCCGTCATCCTGTGCTCAAGCTCCTCCGCCCCTGGGCTCCGTTCGCGCCGCCGTTTGCCCGGATCCGATGCTGGCCGACCAGGATCCGCTCGCCTTCGCCGTTACGGGCGCTGCAGGAACCATGCTTCAAGTCCCCGTCGCCAATCTGGCCTTGCACATCTTGTTTGACCCAAGGAGACCCACACCGTCGGCAAGACCAAGGATGCCCAAACGAGTGCTGACCGAAATGCCTAAGTACCACTACTTCCATGACGACCGTTGTTCGCCAAGTATACCTTCGGACGCCAAGTTCCTCTTCGAAACATACGACTACTCGCGTTGCGTCAAGTACCCCGATGGCCGGAGCCCTTGGATCTGTCAAGTTCGTCTACGAACCGAGAACAACTACCGTCTCCGAAGAACCGTGTAACGGAACCGTCAAGTTCGACTATGACTCGTGTACGACTACGCGGGATTCCTTGGATGCCAAGTTCAACGATGCATCAAGTTCCTCGCCGTGACCCTGAACATCTACAGGAAAACATGTACCACTACTGCCGTCGAGATCGCGAGAACCTCTACCGTCGACCCTAGAGCATTCGAGAACGACTACTTCCACTACGAACGTCCCGAGAACGTCTACTTCCCCTACACCGCATCGAACTTGATCCGTTTCGAAAAGGCACGCTTCGAAGGTATAACCTCGAGACGACCACTCGTGGACCGTATGCATGAGTTGTATGAGATGCATGTTGGTTGTTGTAATCCGCCCGTGAACGTTAGTTGTTCCCTCGTTTGACACCATCGTCAACTCTTGGGACACTCGGTATCCGGGGGCGCCCCACCATCTTTTCCACGCCCCTGCCACACTTTCTTTTGCACCGACGTCTCAATGAGTTGCCGGAACCGGAACGTTGCGTGGCACAATTTCGTTATCGTTGCCGTGGCACACCTTTTCCTTTCCACCACAGTGACAAATGCTTCATATTGTTCTTGTCAACTTTAATAAAAATTGCATAAACTTGTCCATGTCATCCGCATCATGATAACAACAATTAAAATGTTTAAATTGTTGTTGCAATAAATTACTAAGCCATATGGGGATTTACTGGATTTGTTGTTTGTTATATCTGGCCCCATTTAAAATTGTTTATATAGATAATTCCTTTATGTTTCACCTCTTGACATGCTTAACAACATTTAATATTGTTGGGTACATAAACAAGATCGAACTAGATAATGGATCGTGGTGTTTTGTCAATATGCAACCCGTTCATATTGAGCTCCACTTAAGTTGTAGTTTTGTTTGTGCACTTTGACATGCCATGTATCATTAAACCGGACATGCATCATACTTAGTTGTGCATCATGCCATGTTCATGTGTTGGTTGTTTACTATGTTGTTTGCTTCTTTCCGGTGTTGCTTCTTCAGGTTAGTTCCGATAACGTCGCGTTTGTGAGGATTCGTTCGACTACGTCCGTTTGTCTTCTTCATGGACTCTTCTTCTTCCTTGCAGGATCTCAGGCAAGATGACCATACCCTCGAAATCACTTCTATCTTTGCTTGCTAGTTGCTCGCTCTTTTGCTATGCCTATGATGCGATACCTACCACTTGCTTATCATGCCTCCCATATTGTTAAGCCAAGCCTCTAACCCACCTTGTCCTAGCAAACTTTGTTTGGCTATGTTACCGCTTTGCTCAGCCCCTCTTATAGCGTTGTTAGTTGCAGGTGAAATTGGAGTTTGTTCCTTGTTGGAACATGGATATTTTGTTGGGATATCACAATATCTCTTATTTAATCAATGCATTTATATACTTGGTAAAGGGTGGAAGGCTCGGCCTTATGCCGGATGTTTTGTTCCACTCTTGACGCCCTAGTTTCCGTCATATCGGTGTTATGTTCCCGGATTTTGCGTTCCTTACACGGTTGGGTTATAATGGGAACCCCTTGACAGTTCGCCTTGAATAAAACTCCTCCAGCAAGGCCCAACATTGGTTTTACCATTTGCCACCTAGCCTTTTCTTTCCCTTGGGGAGGCCTGCCCAAGGGTCATCTTTATTTTAACCCCCCGGGCCAGTGCTCCTCTGAGTGTTGGTCCGAAATGGGCAGCCCGCGGGCCACCTCGGGGCAACTCGAGGGCTGGTTTTACTCGTAGCTTGACCTATCCGGTGTGCCCTGAGAACGAGATATGTGCAGCTCCTATCAGGATTTGTCGGCACATCTAGGTGGCTTTGCTGGACTTGTTTTACCATTGTCGAGGATGTCTTGTAACCGAGATGCCGAGTCTGATCGGATTATCTTGGGAGAAGGAATATCCTTCATTGACCGTGAGAGCTTGTGATGGGCTAAGTTGGGACACCCCTGCAGGGTTTTGAACTTTCGAAAGTCATGCCCGCGGTTATGGGTAGATGGGAATTTGTTAATGTCCGGTTGTAGAAAACCTAAAGTTGAACTTAATTAAAATGCACCAACCGCGTGTGTAGCCGTGATGGTCTCTTTTCGGCGAATTCCGGGAAGTGAACACAGTGTTGGAGTTATGCTTGACGTAGGTTGTTCTAGGATCACTTCTTGACATAGTTTCTCAACCGTGCTTTGCCTTTCTCTTCTCACTCTCTTTTGCGTAAGTTAGCCACCATATATGCTTGTGCTTGCTGCAGCTCCACCTCATACCTTTTACCCCTACCTATAAGCTTAAATAGTCTTGATCATGAGGGTGTGAGATTGCTGAGTCCCCGTGACTCACAGATACATCCAAAACCAGCTTGCAGGTGCCGATGATATCGTGCAGGTGACGCAACCTAGCTCAAGGAGGAGCTCGATGAAGATCGTGTTTGTCATGTTGTTTCCGTTTCCAGTTGATCAGTAGTGGAGCCCAGTTGGGACGATCGGGGATCTGTGTAGCTTTTGGGGTAGTCTTCTTTTATTTTGGGTTCCGTAGACGACCCTTGTGTGTATCTGGATGATGTAATGTTATATTCATGTATTGTGTGAAGTGGCGATTGTAAGCCAACTATGTATCTCTTTCCCTTATGTATTACATGGGTTGTGTGAAGATTACCTCACTTGCGACATTGCTTACAATGCAGTTATGCCTCTAAGTCGTGCTTCGACACGTGGGAGATATAGCCGCATCATGGGCGTTACACAAAGAGCTCGTCGTAAACTTTTATGTCGATGCAAGCTTTGACACTGATCTGGATGACTCTAAGTCATAAACTGGATACATGTTTTTATTAAATGGTGGTTGGTGCAGTTCCAAGAAGAGCATTGTGGCGGGATCTACGTGTGAAGCGGAATACATAGCTGCTTCGGAAGCAGCAAATGAAGGAGTTCATATCCGATCTAGGTGTAATACCTAGTGCATCGGCTCCAATGAAAATCTTTTGTGACAATACTGGTGCAATTGCCTTGGCAAAGGAATCCATATTTCACAAGAGAACCAAGAACATCAAGAGATGCTTCAATTCCATCCGCGATCAAGTCAAGGAGGGAGACATAGAGATTTGCAAGATACAAACGGATCTGAATGTTGCAGACCTATTGACTAAGCCTCTCTCACGAGCAAAATATGATCAGCACCAAGACTCCATGGGTGTTAGAATCATTACGATGTAATCTAGATTATTGACTCTAGTGCAAGTGGGAGACTGAAGGAAATATGCCTTAGAGGCAATAATAAAGTTGGTATTTATATTTCCTTATATCATGATAAATGTTTATTATTCATGCTAGAATTGTATTAACCGGAAACTTAGTACATGTGTGAATACATAGACAAACAGAATGTCACTAGTATGCCTCTACTTGACTAGCTCATTGAATCAATGATGGTTATGTTTCCTAACCATAGACATGAGTTGTCATTTGATTAACGGGATCACATCATTAGAGAATGATGTGATTGACTTGACCCATCCGTTAGCTTAGCACGATGATCATTTAGTTTGTTGCTATTGCTTTCTCCATAACTTATACATGTTGCTATGACTATGAGATCATGCAACTCTCGAATGTCGGATGAACACTTTGTGTGCTATGAAATGTCACAGCGTAAATGGGTGATTATAAAGGTGCTCTACAGGTGTCTCCGATGGTGTTTGTTGAGTTGGCATAGATCAAGATTAGGATTTGTCACTCCGATTGTTGGAGAGGTATATCTGGGCCCTCTCGGTAATGCACATCACTATAAGCCTTGCAAGAAATGTGACTAATGAATTAGTTACAGGATGATGCATTACAGAATGATTAAAGAGACTTGCCAGTAACGAGACTGAACTAGGTATTGAGATACCGACGATCGAATCTCGGGCAGGTAACATACCGATGACAAAGGGAACAACATATATCGTTATGCGGTTTGACCGATAAAGATCTTCGTAGAATATGTGGGAGCCAATATGAACATCCAGGTTCCGCTATTGGTTATTGACCGGAGACATGTCTTGGTCATGTCTACATAGTTCTCGAACCCGTAGGGTCCGCACGCTTAACGTTCGGTGACGATCGGTATTATGAGTTTATGTGTTTTGATGTAGCGAAGGTAGTTCGGAGTCCCGGATATGATCACGTAGATGACAAGGAGTGTCGAAATGGTCAATGCATAAAGATTGATATATTGGATGACTATATTCGGACACCGGATGAGCTCCGGGGTCACCGGATAATCATCGGAGTGCTGGGGGGTTATCGGAACCCCTGGGGGGAACTAATGGGCCACATGGGCCTTAGTGGAGAGAGAGAGAGGGCCGGCCAAGGCAGGGCCGTGCGCCCCCTCCCCTCTAGTCCGAATTGGACTAGGGAAGGGGGGCGCCCCCCTTTCCTTCTCTTCTCTCCCTCTCCTTCCTTCCCCCCTTCCTCCTCCTAGTAGGACTAGGAAAGGGGAGTCCTACTCCTACTACGAGGAGGACTCCTCCTCTCCTGGCGTGCCCCAACGGCCGGCCGGCCTCCCCCCCTTGCTCCTTTATATACGGGGGTGTCGGTGGGAACGACACCTATGGGATCACAAGAATCCCTACTATGGTTAGCGGGGCGCGGGGTCATGAGAAGAGCGGATCAAACAGATAGCACACGATTCGTTTATCCAAGTTCGGGCCGCGAGGATGCGTAAAACCCTACTCCTGCTTTGGTGGATTGTATATCTGTGTTCTTGAGCTAGCTATGGGGCGCGAGGAGCTCCAAAAAGCCGAATCCTTCCTCTGGTCGCCTCGGGCCTCCTTTTATAGGAAAAAAGGGGTTGCCAAAGTGGCACATAGGAGGTGGAAAGGGTACAGTGATGCGAGGTTATCCCTCGCATTACATGACAAGGCACATTTAATGCGTCTTGCCTAGGTGTCCTTGCTTTATCAGGGATGGGGGAGAGATCTGTCTCGTCCGTCGCCACTCCTTCTTGTGTCGACACGCGCCCTGGCCAGCGATGTCTGAGATGCCATGTAGGTAGGCAGGCAGCTGAGGTGGCGCAGTGGTGGGTCTTCATGAAGATCTGCATGCCGCCACGCAGGTGCCTGCCCAGCTGATTGGGTCGGCAGGTGCATGCATGCGGTGGTGGAGGTTTAGTCGGCGTGGGCCTGATGGTGGCCCTGCGGGTGTCCTCGGCAAGGGCCTTGCCGGGCCCCGGCAAGGGTCTTGCCGAGGCGCCTGCTGTCATCCCCGGCAAGGCGCTTGCCGGGGGCCTTGTGGTCTTCCTCGGCTGGGATCCCGCCAAGGGTTGTCGTCTCCTTAGTGCGTATCTGATCTTGAATGTCTTCACAAAGATCTGCATGCCGCCACGGGGATGTCTCCCGAATCCTTGCCCTTTGGGGGCAGTGGACTCAAGGGTGATTTGCTCCGTAGGCGCGGGACGAGTCGCCGCGGCAAGGGTCTTGCCGGGGCTGCTAGAACTGTCTCCCGGCAAGGATCTTGCCGGGGGAGTCCGCTTCGTCCCCTTTGCTCTTCGTGGTCTTGGCCTTGGCGTCGTTCTAGTTCTCTTGAGCTTCGGTCTTACCCTGGCTCACCTCCCTTGCCTTGCTTGGTGTGGTGGTATCCGCGGCTCAGACTGCCCGTGCACAGTTATAGGGGTACAAAAAGTGTACCCCTCTTTTTGTACACCGACAGGAGCCCCCGGGCCTGGGCCACACATAAGCGCAACGCGTTGTTGGGCTAGGCCCAAAAACGGTGCGCGGGCAGGCGGGGCGGTTTTTACCGCGGTAAGATTCTTCGCGCGCTGCGCTTCCCACGATTCCCGCGCGTGGCGCGGCGTGGGGAGGCGCGTGTGACGTGGGCGGCATGCGTGGGGTTGGTTCCCGCAGGCATGCGTCACATCGTAGTAAAGGGGCGGTTCGCGCCTTCCCCATAAACGGAGGGAGGCGTGGAGGCGCGGCCCATTTACTGAATGGGGCTGAGGCGCGGTCTTCAAGGCGTCCACTCCCCACGATCACGGGGTGGGGAGTGGTCGTCTCACCCGTCCCCTCGGTTCTGCACGTCCGCCACGTGTCTCCCATGCGCCTGGGGTGGCAAACGGTGGAGGCGGGAAACCGGGCCGTCGCTGGTTGGGGCGGCGGGTCGGTCCTGGCTCCCTGCGCCTTCCGTATCTTGATTGGCCGAGCGGGGCGGCCGAGCCCCAACCCCGATCCTTTATAAAGAGCGGGAGGGGGGATGGCGTCCCGCATTCTTTCATCTTCTTCTTCCTTCAGCTTCTGCTCCTCCCTTCCATCCGTCATGGAGAGAGGGAATCCCGGTCCTTCAACAGTGGCGGCGAGGGTCGCCGCTCGACAACGCGTCCCTCCTTCTCCTGCGCCTGCGGTGGCAGAGCCAGCCGCGAGGGGAAGGGGAGGGGGAGGCCGTGGGCGAGGCCGGGGCGCTCGGGGAAGAGGAGGACGGGGTGGCGCGCCGGCCTCGCCTCCGCCAGCAGCTCCTCCTCCAATGGAGGGCCATGTTGGGGATGACCCTTGTGAGTTCTTCGTCAGGCTGCGCCGGCCGCCGCGCCGTCGCCTTCGTCTCCCGACTCCATTTGCGCGGGAGATGGAGCTGGATCCGCCGGAGTCGTTGCGGCTGCACATGAGGGGCTGCGGGATCAGTGGCACGCGGGTCCGCGTCGACTTCCCCGCCCCTCACGTGATGTATCTTCGTCGGGGATGGAAGACGTTTGCTCATATCCACCGCTTGACGGAGGGGCTCACTCTCCATTTTAAGCTGATGGAGGGTGGCCTTCTCTCCGTCAAGGTCTTCGGGCTCTTTGGGACCCGTGCAAGGTGCTGCGTGGAGAGCTCTTCTGATAGTGAAGACTCCTCCTCGGGCGGGAGTGACGAGGAGGACAGCGGCAGCGACGACGAGGGTAGTAGGCGGCAGGATGACGGGTCCGACTAGGTGTCGGGTGCCGCTCCGTGCGGCACCGGCGACCCCATCATCCGTGTCGCCGGCTCCCTGAACTTCTCGGGGTCGTCTCCTTGGGCGGCTGGCGTTGGGAGGCTGCGGAAGAGGAAGAGGGCGGGCGGCAAGGCCGTCAAGTCGGAGTACGCGGGCACCGATGCCTTCGACGCGTGCTGACGTCCTGCCGCCTCGTCTTCGAGCTCTGCTTCCGGCGCCGCCATCACCATCCAGCCTTTGGACGGCCACCAAGATGTTCTCTTGGTGTCTTCTGCCACCCGTAGCTCGCCTAGGCGCTCCTTTTGTCCTTTTCGCCTCCTTGACCTGCCTCCTGAGGAGAGGGACAAGAAAGGGATTACGGGCACCTTATCTCTTTTTAGTTTGTAAGCCTTCGGGCCTTTGTTGAATTTAAAACTTGTAATCCCATCATTCATGTTTTTCATTCCCTATGGACTGTACCTGAGTGGAATGTTTTTTTAATGAAAAAGGGATGCTTGCCGGGTCATTTGTTTGCGGGTGGAACCCACGACAAGGAGTAAATCCTTGATATCTTCAAGATAAACATTTCCTTGCCCGGCAACAGGCCTTGCCGTCTCCCCACTTCGCTCGACCTTCCTCACGCCTTTGGCGGAGGCAGGGATGAGGCGGGTTCAGGCTCCTTGTTTCATCCTTTCGCTGCCGCGACTACGACCAAACTTGGCCCCAGGAACGAGCCCTAGGGCCTAGAGTTATGGGAGCACGGTAGCTTAGGGGAAAACGAGGTTTCACATACCTCAGTCCATAATGGAATGCATGATAAGGGATGAAGAACTTATCTGAAGCTGCAGTCCCCGGCAACCCTGGTTCGCCGTGGGTGAATCTTTGCTCTTGCAGCCCCCGGCAATACTGGCTTGCCGGGGGCTAGATGCTGGTCTGTTCCTCTTTTTTTCTCCCCAAGTGGTTCGGCACGGATATCTGTGTGTCCTGTGAACCAAAGAAGACAAAAGAAAGACAAAGAGACGCACACTCGACCTCTAAGCTAGGGGTTAGTCGCCGCTAAGCACTATCAACCCTAACCAAGGACGAGACTCGACCTAGCATGCATGCTATAACTTAGGGCGCCAGCGCTTCATTTATTTATGCTCAGGGTCTGCGCCTGGCTTTGTACAAAGGGTTACATGCGTCATCGGCAAGGCTCATACAAAAGGTGGCTTGCCGGGGGGCCGGCAAGCCGCGCCTCACGGGTAAAACTTGCGAAGATGCTCAATGTTCCAGGAGTTACTCACCGGAACGGCATCTTCGGTCTCCAGGCGGACTGCGCCGGGCCTGGTGACTCGTATTACCCGATAAGGGCCTTCCCACTTTGGCGTCAACTTGTTGGAATTCTTGGCCGATTGAACGCGCCGAAGAACAAGGTCGCCTTCCTCAAAGCTTCGGGCATGAACCTTGCGGCTATGGTAGCGGCGCAAGGCTTGCTGGTAGCGCGCTGCTCTCACAGCCGCCCGAAGACGATCTTCCTCAAGGAGCGTTGCGTCATCTTGCCGCAATTGCTCTTGCTCAAGCTCGTCATAAGCGAGTACTCGAGGTGACCCGTATATGAGTTCCGTGGGGAGAACTGCTTCTGCCCCGTATACCAGGGCAAAGGGTGTCTGGCCGGTGGCTCGATTTGGTGTCGTTCTGATTGACCAAAGAACCGCCGGCAATTCATCAATCCAGCGCCTTCCACTCTTGTGCAGTCTGTCAAAGGTCTTTGTCCTCAGGCCTCGCAGTACTTCAGCATTTGCCCTCTCAGCTTGACCATTGCTTCGTGGGTGAGCAACGGAAGCGAAACAGACCTTGCTGCCGAGGTCTTGAATATATTGCATGAAGGTGTGGCTTGTGAACTGCGTGCCGTTGTCGGTGATAACCCTATTGGGTACACCAAAACGGCACACCAGTCCTTTGAAGAACTTGACGGCTGACTGTGCTGTGACCTTCCTCACTGCTTCCACTTCTGGCCACTTTGTGAACTTGTCGATTGCAACGTACAAGTACTCAAAGCCCCCGACAGCGCGGGGGAAAGGGCCCAGTATGTCGAGCCCCCAGACCGAGAAAGGCCAGGAGAGAGGAATGGTTTGAAGGGCTTGAGCTGGCTGATGAAGCTTCTTTGAATGGAACTGACACGCTTCACACCTGGTGACTAGTGTCGTCGCATCCTGGAGGGCGGTGGGCCAGAAGAAGCCTTGCCGAAACGCTTTGCCGGCAAGGGCCCTTGACCCGATGTGGGATCCACATATGCCTCCATGTATCTCCGCCAACAGCCCCAGTCCTTCCTCTCGAGGGATACACTTCAATTTCACGCCGTTCGGCCTCTTTCTGTACAGGACGTCATCGACGAACTGGTACATAGTAGAGCGACGGGCTACTTTTTCCGCTTCTTCCTGCTCCTCAGGAAGTTCCCCTGTTTGGAGGAATCGGACGGTATGCTGTGCCCACGCTGGAGCCTGGGGCTCGACGGCGAGGACTAAAGGCATTTCCTCCGCTATCGGAGCGGCTGTCTCCATGGCAAGAGCTTGATGCTCTGTCGGAGCTAGCCGTCCCGTGGCGGGCTCAGTGTCTCCGGCAACATCCTTGCCGGCGGCTTCGGGGAGCTCGGCGGGAAAGTACTTGCCGGGCCCTGATTTTCTCCTCTTGTTCTGCTCTGTTGATGGATCAACGGATGGCTGAGTTAGCCGAAGCACAAAGGTACCTGGTTCCACAGGTAGCTTGAGGGCAGCGCGTTTTGACAGGTAATCGGCGATATCATTCTCCGCTCGGGGAACGTATTCTGCCTGTATACCATCAAAACGCTCTTCCAGCTTTCTCACTTCATCGACGTAGGCCTTCATCAACGGGCTCTGGTAATCCTTGTTGACTTGCTTGACGACAAGTTGCGAGTCGCCTCTGACGACGAGTTTCTTGATTCCGAGGTCCGCCGCGATCCTAAGACCGGCAAGCAGCCCTTCGTACTCAGCCGTATTGTTTGTTGACACCTCCCTGGGGAAGTGCATCTGGATCACGTACTTGAGGTGCTCTCCGGTGGGCGCGACAAGCAGTACGCCAGCCCCGGCGCCCTGTAAGGAGAAAGCTCCATCAAAGTACATGATCCAGTCGCAACTTGCCTCCTTGCCGGGGAGAGCAGTCTCTTGGGTTTCTTCGTCAGGCGTCGCGGTCCATTCTGCAACGAACTCCGCCAGGACTCGGCTTTGAATCGTCGAGGTACTCTCAAACTTGAGGCCAAAGCTGGACAGTTCCAGTGCCCACTCTACGATCCTTCCCGTTGCGTCTGGATTGTGCAATATCCGTTGCAGAGGGAGGCGAGTGACGACAGTGATTTCGTGCGCCTGGAAGTAGTGACGCAGCTTCCTCGAGGCCATAAGAAGGCCGAAGAGCAGTTTCTGCACACCGGAGTACCTCGATCTAGCCCCCTGCAGGAGGGAACTAACAAAGTAGACCGGGTGCTGCATCATTTTCTTCTTCGGCGGCACTTCAATTGGCTGCGTCGTCTCGGCATCGGTGGCATCGGGCTCCGTCGCTGCTATTACCTCATCATCAATTTCTCTCTGCGCCACTAGTGCGGCGCTGACCACCTGGTTCGTTGCCGCCAGGTACAGCAGCAACGGTTCCTGTGGCCTAGGCGCAACTAGTATTGGCGCGGAGGAGAGGTACCTCTTCAAATCTTGCAATGCTGCTTCGGCTTCTGGCGTCCACTCCATCGGGCCCGCCTTTTTCAAAATCTTGAAAAAGGGAAGGGCGCGCTCGGCGGACTTGGAAATGAACCTGCTCATGGCGGCAACGCAACCAGCAAGCCGACGCACATCCTTGACTCGCTTGGGCGCTTCAATCTGCTCTATAGCTTTGATCTTGTCCGGATTGGCCTCTATCCCACGCTGTGACACAAAGAACCCGAGAAGCTTGCCAGACGGGACGCCGAAGACGCACTTCTCAGGGTTCAGCTTGAGATTGATCTTGCGTAGGTTTGCAAATGTTTCTTGTAAATCTGATATGAGGGTTGCCCTGTTCTTGGTTTTGACCACTATATCATCCATATAAGCTTCCATATTTCTATGGAGCTGGGGTTCAAAACCAATCTGGACCGCCCTTGCAAACGTTGAACCAGCACTCTTCAACCCGAAAGGCATCCGTATAAAGCAATACGTACCACATGGGGTGATGAATGCCGTTTTCTCTTCATCTTCCCTTGTCATGAAGATCTGGTGGTAGCCGGAGTAGGCATCGAGGAATGACAACAGATCACACCCAGCTGTGGAGTCAACAATCTGGTCGATGCATGGCAACGGGAAGGGCTCTTTGGGACAAGCCTTATTAATATGTGTGTAATCAATACACAGCCTCCACTTCCCATTTGCCTTGCGCACTACCACCGGATTGGCCAACCACGTTGGATGGAGCACTCCTCTTACCAAACCCGCTGCTTCCAGTTTCTGGATCTCCTCTGTGATGAACTCTTGTCGTTCCAAAGCTTGCTTTCTGACCTTCTGCTTGACGGGCCGCGCATGAGGACAGACAGCAAGGTGGTGCTCAACCACCTCCCTGGGAACGCCGGGGATGTCGGATGCTTGCCATGCAAACACATCGACATTCGCCCGCAGGAAGGTGACGAGCGCGTCTTCCTATTTGTCGTCAAGGGTGGAGCTTATGGTAAAAGCTCCTCCCGTGCCGTCCTCCTTGACAGAAACCTTCTTGGTTCCCGGCGGTGTGGCCCTGGACTTCTTGTTTCTGTCGGCGGAGCTCTCTGGCACGTCCTCGACGGGAGCGCTACACTCCGAAGAGGTGCGCTTGCCGGAGTGGGTGCCTGAGGTCTCACCGGTCTTCTTCTTTTGCCTTCCCGGGGCTCCAGCGGCAGGAGCAAGCGCCTTAGCAGTGGCGGCTGCTGCAACTGCTTGTTGGTAGAGTTGGTCAGCGCAAATTAGCGCATCCTTCTTGTCTGATGGGACGGTGATGATCGTCACAGGCCCCGGCATCTTCAGGGTGTTGTAGGCGTAATGTGACGCCGCCATGAACTTGGCCAGCGCTGGGCGGCCAAGGATCCCGTTGTAAGGCAAGGGGATCTTGGCAACGTCGAACACAATCCTTTCTGTCCTGTAGTTCAGATCACTCCCAAAAGTCACGGGCAACGTGACCTTTCCCTTTGGTTGACTTCTTCCCGGGTTGACCCCCTGAAACGTGCCCGTCTCTTCGAGGTCTTCATCAGGAATCTGCAATTTCTCGATCACGGCAGGCGAGATTAAGTTCAGACCGGCCCTTTGTCACCTTGAGGTTGCGTATTGTTGGTGAAACCAACAATGGCAAGCACCCGACTGCAGTAGTGCGATCAGGGTGATCCTCAGTGTCAAAAATGATAGGTGTGCTGGACCACTTCAGCGGCCTTTGGGCATCAAACGACGGTTCCGCCGCTGTAATCTCACGCGCCCACTGTTTAAGCTGGCGGTGAGAGGTATGCAGCGAGGCGCCGCCATCGACGCACATGGCCTCTGTAGCTTTCTGAAATTCTTGGTCACCAGACTCATCGTCCTCTTCATGATCATCGTCTTCTGGCTTTTTGTCACGGCCCCGGGCGGGCCTCTCCTGCTGTTTATCTTTGCCGCGACGGCCCGCCTGGCCGTCACGCTTCTTGCCGGACCCCTCAGCACCGTCCTGGCCTTTCTCCTTGTCCCGCCTCTCATATTCAGCCCTCTGCTTCTCAGCAAGGAGCTCAACCTGTCGGCAGTTCTGGAGATCATGGCCTTTGGTGCGATGGATCTTGCAGTATTGCTTGTCGGAGTTTCCTGGCTTCTCGGCAGCCGCCAAGGCCCGGCAGGCGACACATCCGGCAATTTCCTTGCCGGGGTCATCTGCCTTGGTTTTCTTGGCGGAGCCGGCGTCGTCAGATCCCTCGACGGCAAGCACAGCTTTACCTTTGCGCTTCCTGTTGCGGCGCCGGCCTTTCTTCGCCGGGGCGGCAGTATCCTCATCTGAGGAGTCGGTTTCCACGCCGGCATCTTCGCCGGGGTACTTCCTTCCCTCTTCAGCTCGGGCACATCTGTCAGCAAGAACATAGAGTTCTGCCACATCTTTCACCTTGTTCATTGCCAGTTCTTCGCGCATCTTGCGGTTACGCACGTTCTGATGGAACGCGCTGATGATGGCGGCAGGGTGAACATCAGGGATATTGTACTGTACCCGGCTGAACCTCTGTATATACTTGCGCAGACTCTCGCCTCCCTTCTTGGGAATGACATGTAGGTCGCTTGCTTGGCCATGGGCTTGGTGACCTCCAGTGAAGGCGCCCACAAACTCATGGCACAAATCCGACCAGGAGGAAATGCAGTCTACCGGCAAGTGCATCAACCACGACATGGCGTTGGGTTTAAGAGCCAACGGAAAGTAATTCGCAAGCACCTTATCGTCGCGGGCTCCGGCGGCTTGCATCGCGATGGTGTAGATGCTGAGGAACTCAGACGGGTGAGTCTTGCCGTTGTACTTTTCGCCAACGTCAGGTTTGAAGGTGCGGTGAGTGGGCCACTGGAACTGCCACAGCTCATGGGTAAAAGCCGGACAGCCTACCTCGTAAGGTAGGCCTCCAGGGCTCTCCGAGGCCGGGTGGTTCACAGCAGGCCCTGCTCGCCTGTCTGACTGGTGGCGCGCTCCGCGCCGGCGCTCGATAGTGGTTCGAGCGTCTTCACGGGCACGTTCCCGAAGAACTTGGCGCTGGTCACAGTGGGTCCGCGGGTCAGACGATGCTATGGAGATGTCGTCGCCCGCGATGTCGTGACGAGCCAGCATCCGCGGTACCGGATGGGGAAGAGGTGAATGCACCATGGTCGCGGCGCCGCCGGCTTTTCCGCCACTGGTCCGCGGGACTCCATCGGAGCGCCGACCCGGGGGCCCCACCGGACTTGGTTCGTCTTTGTTGGCCACCGCAACAAAGCTTCAGATAGTGACTCTCCACTCGTCGAGTTTCCCCATAATGGGAGGAAAGTCGAGGAGCAACTGCGCGCGCCAGGGCCTCTGCTGGGGTCGATGGCAGCGAAACCTACACGGATCGCGACGCGCTTCGACTTCTGACCATGTCAAAAGGAGCTCTATCACGGCCCCGCGGTCGCATGCCGTTTTCACCAGCGCCTCGGTGAGTGGGCAGGTCTTCTACGTCCCGGGAGTGGCGCTCGGGGCTCTTCCCGCGGTGACGCCCGGGATCTTCGGCGTGATTACGCCGTTCATCGTGCGCTGCCTGGGAGGAGCGCGCTGTTGGCGCCGGCGTGGGAGTCTTGGAGGCCCTTGCGTCGCCTTCGGGCGGGGCGGCGATGACCTTGGAAGGCCCCACTCCACCCGCGAAGGGCTTGGCTCCACCTTTGTATTTGGCGACATGTGGCCCGTTACCAGGCGCACAAACATCGCCGCCTCCCAAACTCCGGCTGCTAGGATGGTGTTGGAGTTCGCGAGCAGCGCCCCGAGTCCTTTCTGCGACCGGTCCACTGCTCGCCCGCGTCGGGATGGGCTGTCCGGCTTCCGACTCGCCAACCACCACCGTCATCTTCTTCTTGGGCGCCATGATGATGAAGAAGCGCCGAACTAACTGCTAAAGCCGATTCTCACAACTACGCCCCCTACCTGGCACACCAAAGATGTCGGTGGGAATGACACCTATGGGATCACAAGAATCCCTACTGTGGTTAGCGGGGTGCGGGGTCGTGAGAAGAGCGGATCAAACAGATAGCACACAGTTCGTTTATCCAAGTTCGGGCCGTGAGGATACGTAAAACCCTACTCCTGCTTTGGTGGATTGTATATCTATGTTCTTGAGCTAGCTATGGGGCGTGAGGAGCTCCAAAAAGCCGAATCCTTCCTCTGGTCGCCTCGGGCCTCCTTTTATAGGAAAAAAGGGGTTGCCACATTGGCACACAGGAGGTGGAAAGGGTATAGTGATGCGAGGCTATCCCTCGCATTACATGACAAGGCGCATTTAATGCGTCTTGCCTAGGTGTCCTTGCTTTATCGGGGACGGGGGAGAGATATGTCTCGTCCATCGCCGCTCCTTCTTGTGTCGACATGCACCCTGGCCAGCGATGTCTGAGATGCCATGTAGGTAGGCAGGCAGCTGAGGTGGCGCAGTGGTGGGTCTTCACGAAGATCTGCATGCCGCCACGCAGGTGCCTGCCCAGCTGGTTGGGTCGGCAGCTGCATGCATGCGGTGGTGGAGGTTTAGTCGGTGTGGGCCTGATGGTGGCCCTGCGGGTGTCCTCGGCAAGGGCCTTGCCGGGGCCCCGGCAAGGGTCTTGCCGAGGCGCCTGCTGTCATCCCCGGCAAGGCGCTTGCCGGGGGCCTTGTGGTCTTCCTCGGCTGGGATCCCGCCAAGGGTTGTCATCTCCTTAGTGCGTATCTGATCTTGAATGTCTTCACAAAGATCTACATGCCGCCACGGGGATGTCTCCCAAATCCTTGCCCTTTGGGGGTAGTGGACTCAAGGGTGATTTGCTCCGTAGGCGCGGGACGAGTCGACGCGGCAAGGGTCTTGCCGGGGCTGCTAGAACTGTCTCCCGGCAAGGATCTTGCCGGGGGAGTCCGCTTCGTCCCCTTTGCTCTTCGTGGTCTTGGCCTTGGCGTCGTTCTAGATCTCTTGAGCTCCGGTCTTACCCTGGCTCTCCTCCCTTGCCTTGCTTGGTGTGGTGGTATCCGCGACTCAGACTGCCCGTGCACAGTTATAGGGGTACAAAAAGTGTACCCCTCTTTTTGTACACCGATAGGGGGCAGGGGCACCCTACGACACACAAGTTGATCATTGATCCCTTAGCCATCTGTGGTGCCCCCCTTGACCATAATCCACCTCGGTCATATCGTAGCGATGCTTAGGCGAAGCCCTGTTCCGGTAGCATCATCATCACCATCATCACGCTGTCGTGCTGACGAAGCTTTCCCTCGACACTCGGCTGGATCGAGAGTTCGTGGGACGTCACTGAGCCGAACGTGTGCAGATCGCGGAGGTGTCGTACTTTGGGTACTAGGATCGGTCGATCGTGAAGACTACGACTACATCAACCGCGTTGTCATAACGCTTCCGCTTACGGTCTACAAGGGTACTTGGAAAACACTCTCCACTCTCGTTGCTATGCATCACCATGATCTTGCATGTGCGTAGGATTTTTTTTTGAAATTACTGCGTTGCCCAACAGTGTCATATACACGTCCTCGGTTGAATTTCCATGAAGGAAAGCCGTTTTGACATCCATCTACCATATCTCATAATCGAAATATGCAGCTATAGCTAGTATGATCCTCACCGACTTCAGCTTCGCTACCGGCGAGTAAGTCTTGTTGTAGTCAATTCCTTGAAGTTCTCCATAACCTTTAGCGACAAGCCGAGCTTTGTGGATCTGAACTTTTCCATCCACATCGGTTTTATTCTTAAAGACCCATTTGCAGCCAATGGCCTTTACTCCAGGTGGCGGATCAACCAAGTCCCAGACGTGATTTTCATCCATGGACTTTAACTCGGATCGCATGGCCTCTAGCCATGCCTCGGAATTCAGGCTCACCATCGCTTCCGCATACATGGCCGGCTCGTCGCTTTCTAGCAACAATACATCACGCACTCTGCACAATCTTTTCAACCTCCGTGGTTCCGGTGCCGCTTCCACTACGGGTTCCCTGACTGACTCCGGTATGATCTCATCACCCGCCGAGCCATCCCCGAGTGGTACTCGAATTTCTTCGAGTCGGACCGTCCTCCCACTGGCCACCCGACTGAGAAACTCTTTCTCAAGGAAAACCCCATTCCGAGCAACAAACACTTTGTTCTTTTCCCGGTTGTAGAAGCTATATCCCAAGGTTTCCCTTGGATATCCCACGAATATGCATTTGTCTGACTTGGGTGTAAGCTTGTCTGACATAAGTCGCTTGACCAATGCTTCACAACCCCAAATCTTTAGGAAAGACAAACTAGGAGTCTTCCTGGTCCACACCTCATGTGGTCTCTTATCTACGGATTTTGATGGTACCCTGTTAAGTGTGAAAGCTGCAGTTTCTAGAGCGTACATAGATCGAACCATGTCCAACAAGGTATGATTCCTCTGTTCCGATACGCCATATCTCTGTGGCGTACCCGGAGGTGTGAGCTGAGGTACTATACATCGGCTTTTCAGATGACCATCAAACTCCTGGCTCATGTACTCACCTCCACGATCAGATTGTAGAAGTTTTATTGTCTTGTCGAGCTGATTCTGAACCTCGTTTTGAAACTCTTTGAACTTCTCAAAAGTTTTCGACTTATGCCTCATCAAATAGATATATCCATATCTACTCAAGTCGTCGGTAAAAGTCACGAAGTACTGATAGCCACCTCCGACAGTTGTGCTCATTAGTCCACACACATCATTGTGTATCAGTTCCAACAGCTCGGATGCCCTCTCGCAACTCTTCGTGAAAGGAGACTTAGTCATCTTGCCGAGCAAGCATGATTCGCATATCTCGAACGACCCAAAGTCGGACAAAGTTAGGAGCCCATCTCATGGAGCTTCTTCATCCGTTTCAGACTAATGTGTCCAAGACGGCAATGCCAGAAGTACGTCGGATTTATATCATTAGGATTATGCCTCTTGACATTCACGTTATAGACTGATTCATGTTCTAGATTCAATATAAAAGCCCATCAACAATGGGTGCATAGCCATGGAACATACCATTCAAATAAGTCGAACAACCATTGTCCTTTAAGTTGAATTCATAACCCTGACTCATCAAGCATGAGGCAGAAATAATGTTCCGACAAAGTGCAGGAATGTAATAACAATTATTCAATTCCAAAATAAATCCAGAAGGAAGCTGGAGCTGCATCGTGCCGACCTCCAACGCAGCAACTCTTGCTTTGTTGCCGACCCTGATGTCAATCTCCCCTTGTGCCACATGCCTAGTTCTTACCAGTCCCTGCATCGAGTTGCAAATATGAACAACTGATCCGGTATCAAATACCCAAGAGATACTAAGTATGTCAGCAAGGTAAATGTCTATAACATATGCAACAAGTGTACCTTTGCCCGAAGAAGCATTTCCGGCCTTCTTGCCATGCTCTACAAGCCACTTGCTACCGTTCCTCTTCCAGTGACCGGTCTCCTTGCAATGATAGCAAATGGTCTTTGAGTCCGTTCCAAACTTTGGCGTAGTGGCGGAGGTTACCGTCTCCGTGCCCTTTGCCTTAGCCTTTTTCTTGGACCAACTCTTCTTGAACTTAGCCGATTTCTGCACCATCAACACTCGATGTGTGCCTTACTTAATATCCTGCTCTGCCACTTTGAGCATCCCATGCAATTCAGTGAGCTTCCTATCCATGCCATGCATATGATAGTTCAAGATGAATGTCCCATAGCTGGGCGGAAGAGAACCCAGAACTGCATCAGTAGCTAGGTCATCCAAGAGCGGTAAGCCCAAACGATCCAAAGCTTGCACATATCCGATCATCTTGATCACATGTGGGCTCAGTGGATCACCTTCCTTCAGCTTGCAATCCATCAAGGATCGCCAGATGTTGAACCTTTCGGTCCTAGCCTGTGTCTGAAACATGCTCTTGAGACTTTCGATCATATCGTAAGCCTCAACATTTTCAAAATGCTGTTGCAAATCGGGCTCCATACAAGGCAGCATCAGACAACTAATCTCCGTTGATTCATCAACGAGTTTCTGGTAGGCATTCTTAGCTGTGGCACTAGCATTATCGGCAGGTTCCTCCGGAAGTGGATCCTCTAGAACTTGTTCCCTTTTATCATGCTTGAGAACAGTTCTCATATTTCTATACCAGGTGGTAAAGTTTGTTCTATTTACTTTATCCTTTTCCAGAATTGATTTCAGTGCAAAGTTGGGTTGAGTAGGTGGTGCCATTGATCTACAACAGAAAATATGCAATCACTAAGCAATGTGTTTATGTAGAGTAATTCAAGCCTTAAATATAAATACTCCCACTGAAGTTGGCATCCCTTTGCAAACTCTTAGTGATTCAGGATCCGACTATCACATGTGACTAGTGAGCTTTAGCCTCACTGCTAGACAACATGACTATCCGGTAAGCAACTCCTTGCTAATCGTATCTCTATACGACTCCTGTCGGTCGGGAAGGTATGTCATACACCAGCCCCCAACCTTCTTTGCCACAAGGCCCAAAACCGTTTTGATAGCCTTGTCAAGATAACCTGATGCAGTGCATGTCCGTGTCCGACACGAACCCTTCAGTTCAAGGACACCTAGCAGCACCCCAATTTTATGAGCCCACTACTAGACGTACTTGACGTGCGAAGGTGCAACATCGGGGATGGCAAATTTCTTGATATTAATGAGGGATCTTTCTATCATTCTAACATGCATAGAAAACAAGAAGCATAACAATCACAAATAAAACATATATTGTGAAATAGTATGGCTCCTTCATGGATGTTCTTCCAGGTCAGATCCGACTCCGATGACCATCTAGGAACTCCATCTTGTTTGTCACGCTGGGAAGCCAAGCCACCAACCTGATCTCTATTATCCAACTATTACAACTAGTAATGAATTTTACATAGAGTCACAAGTCGACACGTAGGTCGTTATACAATATAATGACAGCACTTTGGCTCCTGCCGGCTAACAAACATGACATGCATGCCATGTATAATTTACACATGCATCACATACACATGAGCCATACTATTCACATCAAACCTGCAAAACAAAGTTACGCATAGAATTGCATTCTACCGGTTTGAGTGATCGTGTACGAAATACAAGGCGCTACGAACACGGCGGTCCCATCTTGCTCGGAAATTATAGATCACATCTGAACTCCGATCACGCCGAATTTTCCGATCTGACCGATCTTATCGATCATCGCGAGTCCAATTCGGAATTACGTTTCACTGTTAACCCCGATGGCGGATACCGACCGGTAGGGGTAGGTTGTGTCACAACCTCATCGACTCCGATCATCAGAAAACATAGCCACATCGATACCCATGTGCAGTTGCTCTCATCAACGTGCACACATCCGATCTCATCAACGACAACAGATCTCATCTATCACCTCCACATATCTAATATGCATATGATTTGAATCCAAATCCTATAGCAGAGGCTCTGATACCACTGTTGGGTTCTATGGTAGGGTGCGTTGACTGCAAATTAAAATTATCTATGCGCAAAACAACCAGGAACATGCTACGGGAATGGATCACAGATTGTTACCACTAGACGCGTAGTGCCGTGCAGCGGAAGAAGAGTTGGGGCAGCGCGTCCGCGTGGATCGTCTCCTCCTTGTCCGATCTCCCTCGAACAGCCAGTCGTCGGTTCCCACATACAGGTTCGCTAGAGTGGCGCAAGTGCACCGCCTCTAATGGTATCCGTGCGTGCAGGAGGAACATCGTGTGGCGGACTACTAGGTCCGATCACACAACCGGCGGCGGGTGGAGGTGTCTATTCACAACACGTGCAAACCCTAGTGACAACACTGAGATCAACCGCATGAGTGTGCGCGCGACCCCTTAGGTTCAAGCCGGCTTGGTCGCAGTTCGGATCACCTCTGAACTGCACGATTGGTAGCAGCCCCTAGCAAGGCATGCCGAACAACAAGCAGACTATGAAGCTGGTTAGGCGAACCTGTACATCATACTTCCATTCCTTTTGCCACACGATATATGTTGTCGGGCTCAAGGCGTGTCTGTCATCCTTGTGCTAGCCCGACCTCTTTCTTGTTCCAGTGATGCCGACCACAAACCAGATTATCTCATAATCCTTGTCGCATGGCCATGCTTATCCTGGTCGGATCATACGAGGGGCCCAAAGTATATCTCTCCTAATCGGAGGGGCAAATCCCATCTTGCTCGACCATGTCTCGCAGCATGGGTCTGGACAAGCCCGAAACCTACCTTTGCAACTACCGAGTCACAGAGTAGCATTTGGTTGGCCCAAAGCAAGTCTGTCACCATCCCGAGTACATGCGCCAGCTTAGGTCTTAGGACATAGAACGTATGGTGTACTAGAGACTCATAGATGACATATCGCTGCGTCTCATAGTTGGGTCTGTCCGACTCGGACCTTATCTCAACTCGGATCCGACTACGTCGGATCCGACCAGATCCTTCCGAGTCCATATTATCCGTTTAGCATCCAATGCTTCATGGCCAGTGAGACCAAGCCATTGACCGTGTCATATGATAGTCTAGTCGGATGTGCGTCCACACAGTCCTTTCGACCAGGGACCTTTTAGGACAGTCATCATACAATGCATAGTCCCACAAACAAGTCACGTACTTGCTGATACACATCATTGATAATGTCTAAGGACTATCTTTATTTATAAACATATAGGAAATATCATCATACATGATTACCTCTAGGGCATATCTCCAACACGGCCTGCCCTGGCCGCCCCTCTCTCTCCACTAAGGCCCATCGAGGCCCATTAGTTCCCCCGGGCTTTCCGGTAACCCTCCGGCACTCCGGTTTTATCCGAAACTTCTCCGGAACCCTTCCGGTGTCCGAACATATCCGTCCAATATATCAATGTTTATGTCTCGACCATTTCGAGACTCCTTGTCATGTTTGTGATCATATCCGGGACTCCGAACTACCTTCGGTACATCAAAACACATAAACTCATAATACCGATCGTCACCAAACATTAAGCATGCGGACCCTGCGGGTTTGAGAACTATGTAGACATGACCGAGACTCATCTCCAGTCAATAACCAATAGTGTAACCTGGATGCTCATATTGGTTCCTACATATTCTACGATGATCTTTATCGGTCAAACCACATAACAACATACGTTGTTCCCTTTGTCATGGGTATGTTACTTTCCCGAGATTCGATCGTCGGTATCTCAATACCTAGTTCAATCTCGTTACCGACAAGTCTCTTTACTCATTCCGTAATGCTAAATCCCGTAACTAACTCATTAGTCACATTGCTTGCAAGGCTTATAGTGATGTGCATTACCGAGAGGGCCCAGAGATACCTCTTCGATACACGGAGTGACAAATCCTAATCTCGATCTATGCCGACTCAACAAACACCATCGGAGACACCTATAGAGCATCTTTATAGTCACCCAGTTACGTTGTGACGTTTTATAGCACACTAAGTGTTCCTCCGGTATTCAGGAGTTGCATAATCTCATAGTCATAGGAACATGTATAAGTTATGAAGAAAGAAATAGAAATAAACTAAACGATCATAGTTCTAAGCTAACGGATGGGTCAAGTCAATCACATCATTCTCTAATGATGTGATCCCCTTCATCAAATGAGACCTCCTTGTCCATGGCTAGGAAACTTAGCCATCTTTATTTAACGAGCTAGTCAAGTATAGGCATACAAGTGACACTCTGTTTGTCTATGTATTCACACATGTACTAAGTTTCCAGTTAATACAATTCTAGCATGAATAATAAACATTTATCATGATATAAGGAAATATAAATAACAACTTTATTATTACCTCTAGGGCATATTTCCTTCACATATCCCCAACATTAGGCCCCAGGTTGATTTGAACTTGTTCATGTCAATCTTCAACACTTTAGAAAAAATCCTTCTTCACCTGCTTATGTTAGACATTGTAACCCGCCGTGACGTCATCTCTTGGAAATTTGGAGACCATCCATGATGTCATCTTTTATTAATTTTTCACAATACCCAACATATTTTAACGGATCCTTATCTTTAATAACCATCCCAAAAATTGAGGTGTAACCGTCGTCACATATCCATTTTTTGGTCTCCTCGATTCCCGTGCATGTCAGTTATCCTTCCATCCTTATAAATAGGGCCAGGGGTCCCTTTCTTTTCTCCCCCTTGCCTCTTCGTCTCTTTCTTCTTCCTCGAATCACCCCAGCAGCCAAGCTCCACTATCGTCCTCAACTGTCAGGACCCTGACTCAATGCCACATCGATCTAGCATGTAACACCTCATATCACTTTGCGGCCTCATGCACGGTATTCCCACGGGTGTCGCCTTACCTTTGCCCGGGACCGTTTGCGCCTTTTGGCACACGTATATGATAGTGTCGCTAGCATCCATATGATAAGGAGCCCGGGCTGACATGGCTAGTCGTAAACCCAAAGTGGCACAAACTTACAGGGACAGGCATCCATGACCCAGCATCGAACGTGTCGGTCATCAGCGAGTGAATCCAGGCTGTAGCACTGGGCTAGCAGGACTCCGGTGAACCGGGCTGTAGCGGGCTAACAGGACTCTGGTATTCATCGCGTGACATTTCCCCGAAGGGACAGACACAGGAACGAAGAAGGACACATGCCGGCCAGCCTAAGTGTTCCGGAGCAGTAGCAAGCTACCATGGCTCAGTGGAAACACTAGGAGACATTTCCCGGTAAGAGAGGCTACTAAGAATAAACAACTAGATAGTCAGATCCCACACATACCAAGCATTTCAATAACATACACACAATATGCTCGATATGTGCAAATACAACATGGCATCACAACATGACTCTATAACTCAAGTATTTAATCAATAGGCTCCGAGGAGCGAGATATTACAAACAGGGGTCTCATGACCCAACATTCAGAGCATACATATCAAAGCACAAGCGGAAGCTATCATGTCTGAGTACAGACATCTATAAATGAAAAAGGTTGAGAAGCCTGACTATCTACCAAATCCTGCCGAGGCACAAGACCGTAGCTGAGGTAACAAGCTAAACATCGAAGTCCACGTGGAACTACTAGTGAGGCCGAAGTCTCTCTGCAAAAACATAAAATAGGCAAACGTGAGTACAAATGTACCCAGCAAGACTTACATCAGAACTAACTACATATGCATCATTATCAACAAGGGGATGGTGGGGTTTAACTGCAGCAAGCCAGCTTTGACTCGGTGGCTATCCTAACTACGACTGCAAGCAACTCTTTTGAGGTGGCGCGCACGAGTCCACATATTCACCATATCAATACACCACTATGGATCCGCTCCCGTCTCCCTACGAGAACGCCATCCATAGCACTCACGCTTATCTTGCGTATTTTAGAGTATCCACTTTCACTTGTCTATGAACTGATATAAGCAACCCAGAAGTCCTTTACCGCGGACACGGCTATTCGAATAGATGATATTAACCCTGCAGGGGTGTACTTCTTCATACATGTTTCCACCACTTAGCGTCTGGACACGACATGTGCTCGGCAGACTTCAAGCGAAAGCCGACGTGAGTGTAGACCACGACCTACCTAAACACTCAAGTCTCTAGTCCAGGTTTATCGCCTATTTGGGTTCCATCCATGAGGAGATCCGGCCGGAGTTTCGCTCACAGCCCCAAACGATGTGAACAGGGTTCCGTGACACCAAACGGGCGCCCGGTATACCCGGCCACGTGCCTACCGCATCACAGCCCACCCCTCCGGTCAGCGCTGTCCACGGCCTCCAGCATACTACAAACACCAGAAACTACTTGCAACTCCTGGACAGAGGACGAGGGTGAATAAGAAGTCGAGCGGGGTCATATTTCAGGGCCCAATGTATGGTAGTAGCTGAATCATGGATCACAAACACAGAACTCAGTTCCTGAGGACGGCTACAATGAGACAACCCACCATGTACTCCTACATGGCCTCTCACCGCCACCTTTACCAAAACGTGTTCACACACTTAGCTCACACACAGTAGGACATGTTCACACGCCTCTGATTCATCCCCGATGAATCAGACCTGACTCAACTCTAAGCAGTAGCAGGCATGACAAACAAGCAAGAATGAGTAGGCACAACAGGGCGCAAACAACTCCTACTCATGCTAGTGGGTTTCATCTATTTACTTTGGCAATGACAGGTCATGCAAAGGATAAAGGGGTTCAGCTACCGCAGCAAGTAACAGATGAATCAGTGTTGTCCTAATGCAGTAAAAGAGAGCAGGAGCGAGAGGGTAGGATTGTATCGGAATGAACAAGGGGGTTTTGCTTGCCTGGCACTTCTGAAGATAGCATTGAGTCTTCATTAGTGTCAACGATCACATCGTCGGTACAACGTCTACCGAGGGGGAACAACACCGGCAAACACAGAAGAAACACGATCAATGCAATGCACAATATGATGCATGCTATGACATGGCAATATGAATGTGTTTTGAGCTAATGCAACTAGCAACAGATTAAATGAAGTTGGTTTGAATAGAAGATTCAAATTTAAACTCCATATGTGATTATTCAAATGCCATTTAATTGATTTGTGCTAAACAGCAGCTATAAGTTGTTCTAACATGCATGAAAATGGTACAGATGGATTCCTTGAATTTTTCTGATAATTTTTCATATATAATTTATTTAATTTGGAGTTACGGTTGAATTTCTATGATTTTTAGAAGTTTATACAATTTTCTGGAATTTCCTGAATTATAATAAATCCAGAAAATGATTTAACTGCGTCAGCCTGACGCCAGCATGATGTCAGCGAGTCAACGGCCAGGTCCAGGTCAAATCTGACGTGCGGGGTCCACACGTCAGCAACACAGGAGCTAATCCCGCGTTGACTCGGGCTTTGACCCGCTACGGGGCCCGCTGTCAGTGTCTGTTAGTGTGCTAATTGGGGGGGATTAGCCGCTAATGGCAACGCCACGTCAGATACGCCGGCGATGAGTCGCCGGTGACCACAGTACACGGCGGCGAGCTTCGGAAATCGCCGTTCGGCGACGATTTGGTGCGCGACTAGGCTCTACGGAGAGCTTGGAGTGCTCCGCGTCCAGCGGTGCGGGTGGTTGAGCGTGCGGCAGCCGGGAATGACGCCGGCGAGCGTTTGGGCGGCGGCCGGCGTTCGGGTGAGTTGCGGGTTTGGTGTTGCAGCACGCAAACGAACCAACTAACGCGCTAGCCATGCTCTGTGTGCAGCCTCGAGTTCGTTGGACGCTGGTGCGCGACCAAATGGTCACCGGAGTGACGCCGGCGTCGAGCTTGTGCGGCGGTGGGTTTCGGCCTTGATGGAATCGGCGGCCAGAGCGAGCAAAAGAGAACGGGGGTTGGGGTGAACGATGGCGGGGCTTACAGGGGGTCGATTGGAGGGCCCAGCGGCTCGGGGGAGATGTCGGAGGTGGCGAGCGGGCGCCGGCGATCTCGGGCGGCCAGAGATGGGGAAGACGGCGTGGGCGGCGATGCAGGGCTCCCGGTGTTGCGTAGCTCCATGGAGAGGTCGGGGGCGTCGAGGCGGAGCCTTTGGTCACTCTGGTGGGGTGGAACGACGGTGGTGGCTACGACTGCGACGAGCGGCGGCGACGGCGGTTCTCGGTCGCGTGAGTGAGAGAGCCAGAGAAGGGAGAAGAAGGAACGGGAGAGAGTGAGAGCGGTCCAGGGGGGTGCGTGGCATCCTCAGGGCGACGGGGAGACAGGCAGAGAGGCAGGAGGTGGCCTGGGCGTGTGCCCGCGCGCTCCGGCTACGCGCCTGCGTCCTACTGTCCGAGGAGGAAGACGACAGGGATGGCTGTGGTGGTGGGCTGGGCTGCTACAGTAGAAGGCCAGGTAAGTGGGCTGCCAGGTGAGCGCCAGGTAGTCCTTCTCTCTCTTTCTATTTCTGTTTTTATTTATCTATTTTGTTCTGTGTTGTTTTAGTTTAGTAAAATACTAAACCATTTTATAAAATCCTGAAAATAGTTATGTGGCTAGAGTTAAAATATACCAAACCACATAAAATGTTCCAGTAATTATTGGACATATATTATTTATATATCAAATATATATCCAATGCAAATAGCTATTTATTTAATTCAAAGACCCAAAATAATTAACTCTGAGATACCAAAAATATTGTTTTGAGTTTTACCTCTTTGCAATATTTTCAGAGACTAAGAGGAACATTTTCTTGGACTTCTTTGAGGAGATTTTAATGTTGATCATTTTTAGAAGGTTTCTGAGGCTTTGAAAATTCCTCAATTCAAATTTCATTTGAATTAAAACATGATGCTCACATGAGGTCTAGCCTAGTGCATAACAGGACTAGGGATGTGACAACTCACCCCCACTAAACAAAAATCTCGTCCCGAGATTCAAGCGTAGGGTAAGGTGAAGGGGAAACGCAAACTAGCACAATCTTCACGATCCAGGTTGCACTTCAACTGAACGTTGATTCGTTCACCATCATTGTCCCGAAGTCTTGCTCTGAGAACTCCAACTGACATGACAACAAGAGGAAAAGGAAAACCCTAAAAGGATCGATCTTCTCGAAGGTCGAACAACTCACGAAATGGGACATAGAACCATCTCTCGGGTTGAGACACGAGATACACATCAAGAGGGGTGGAAAGAAACGGATGACGAAGGTTCACTAGGTGGACAATAATTCCACACTTAAGAAGGTGGTAAACGATTGTCAACGTACCGAGGAGTTGGGTTGCCATGATACCATAATGATGCACCTTAGGAAAGGTGACTCGTAGAATCATCCCCTTAAGTGGCAAAAAGAATTACCTTTGATTCAGAGATCATTGAAACTCTTTAAACCAACCTAAGGCAATTCTCGAGCGATCGTTTGGAGGGGGTCGGTAGGATGGCATACTCGGACTTGGACGATGTGGATTACCTTGTTGAAGACAACGCAATGGATGATTTTTGCTTATCACCAGAAATGGAAGAGACCCATGGTAGAATGGCACATTGGCGGTGCAAGCTGGGAACAAAATGCAAATGCTGGGAATGATTCTGGTAACTAGGGGAAGAACCCAACAATAGAGAGTGAATTCACTGTTGGAGTGGTTATAGCATAACCGAGGAAATCTGGGGCAATCCCAGTTAGTGCCGATGATAACACGTAGTGCTTGTGCGTGCTCTCAAGAACTTGAGCATTTCCATAATCATCAAGGTTTTACCAACATCCGTGTCAAGGATGCTGACAACACAACATACTACCATGATGAATAGCGATGGACGATGTAGATGCAAAGGAGGATAACACTTTCTCAGATTTCATCTTGGCGAGGCCAAGGGAATGAAATCTGGATGATCGACCGAGAGACATTTAGCACTCCGCTTCTAATGTTCTCCTTGATGTGCTAGCGTAATCCACCCATAGATATGGTTTGATATCTAGAACATCAAGTAAAAGGTCGGGCTTCGGAATCTCAAAAATCCATAGGGCAACTAGGGAGTAAATCCTACGAAATCCCTATGGGGAGGTGGCCAACTTCCTCAATCAAGATACTACAATAACAGGTCTTTCGGCTGGGTGGTGCTGGCCACGACATCCACTTCACCAGTTATCGAGGGACCAATATTATAGTTCTTGGGGAAATGTTCCAACCATCATATCTGCCTGAGATTCAGATCTGGTTGGTGTCAGGATATTCCAGACTCATCGAGTCTAGGAAAAAAAATGAAAGTTTGCCACACAAATCGACGAGATGACGTTGCGAGATTCTCGGGAAATGAACTACGATAGCAAGCTCCAAAACATGAGCTGGTTCTGCTACAAACATGTGAACACGTTGTCCCAGACAAGCATGGCCACGTAGTAGTCTTATAATTACACACTACCGAGTTCAGGTGGGGAACCATCATCGAGGATATCGAAGTCTTTACGCAAGTCCATGGATTAGATCCCAAGCATAGACTTCTTTTCCTTGAACAAGTCAATCAGTGGCTTAGTGTGCTAGGGACACATATAGAATGAAGGTTGCAAGCCTCCAGACTACAGAATACTTTGCACGTGTGCATGACTGATTTGGGATGATTCCAAAGGAAACAAAACAATCTTTCTCAAATTCACGGCGGCAACTTTCACCAAATGCACGTGTATAAGAGGAAGTCACTCCTTTCATCAAACAAATACTTCATGAGCTAGCATGAAGAAAATGCTTTCAAAAGTTTCCAACACTAGCTTAATGTTCAACAACATCATGGAGGAGATAAGGATGTTGCCAATGGGCTCAACAACAATTCTTCCGGGTTTCCCTTTAAAAGGAATTCCATAGTTAAGTGAACAAGTGATAGCATTGGTCAGACCCGAAAGATATAATGGTGTATGCTCGAGGGATCAACCACGAGTAAGACAACATTACGAACATCGTTGGTTCTGGTCTGATTGGATGATAGCCCATACTCCAATCAAAGGTTAGTTAAAAATGATAGGTCCAACAACTGATCACAGGGACCAATCGATGAAGATATCATCTTTCATCAACACATACTACACAAGAATATCCCTTTGGAACGAACTAAGTCAGGCAAGCTTTTATCTTCCAACTCTCCAAGTTGTTGTCTAGCTTAACCAACTAGCTCAGGGATATCCAACACAGATTCTTGGAGAAGGGTGGTTCACAAGAAACCAACTTGATCACGAGCTCAACACAGCGGTCAGGTGACAACCTGGTAATACTTCCCAGAAGATCTTCGGAAAATCACGAACCACCGATATGTTACTAAGCTCGAGAACAATCTTGCTTTTTAGGGCAAGACGACATGATCAAATGAGTGAGGACTTGACAAAATCCTAACTCATCAATCGAAATGTGCACCAAGAAGATGGACAAGGTAGCACGATCAATCTTAGAATGATGATTCAATAACCAACACGCTAAGAATGAAATTATTGTCCTTTAACTACCAAGCAACAAGGTTGCTAGGAGTATTGATTTCACACATCACGATTCACTTGTCGACATTCCGGTTGCGACAACACGGAACCGAGGGATGAATAATGATGGCGAGAAGTATCACTACATCAAGAATTCACAAGAGCCGGTGCAATCCTCATGAAAATCCTGACATAAAGAGGGTAACACTTCAAGGTAGAACAGAGCAAAAGCTGGATTGGCATTTTGATCTGCGGAGCACAACTTCTTTGACCCAATCCTGGATATGGAAGAGGTACTGGAGTTTGTTTCTCCAAGTTATTCAGGACAAAATGGCTTGACGGACCACAAGAGTAATAGGCATCAATGAACGAATGCACGCATACTCTTGACTATCAATTGATAGACGAGGGTCAGAAGACAACTAAAGAGGGACAACTCAAAGGAACATACGATTTTCTGAGTTGTGGATGCATAGATTAGTATGTCGAACCAAGTTCAACATTTCTTCCGGATAACCCATGCGGAAAGGTAGGACTGGCAGAGTTGCAATATAAAATGGAGAACTCATCAAGAGCACTCTGGTTGTGATCGTTCAGTTCAACGAGGAACTTCTGCCATAAGTAGTTCATGGTATTTGGAAGAAGATGATACCACGGACTTCAAGGACTATCGCAAGTTACTAATATCCTAAAGGAACTAGCAAACACTATCAACATGAAGTAAGTAGAGTGAATCTCGGGTTCAAAACCCAGAAAATAGAATACCTACTACTAAGTAGCATCACGAGATGCTTTCGAGAATGATGGCCAGAATCATCACACTGGGAACACAAATCATGGCTAAATTACTAGATGATCCCCTAAGACACCTAGGGTCATAATAATATCTCCAACATATATGTCAAGGTAACGGAGTACCTCAACTCACTGATTAGTGTGGTTAATCTGGCCCAAAGGAACATTGAAACGGGAAGAAAGGATTTGCAAATGCATCAGACTACTTAGAAACCTGGGATGACTCGGACAGCATAACGGCTGTAAATGCTCAGAAGAGATTTGAGACATTCACAAAAATGGTGGCATAACCACTCAGAAGCACAATATCAAGGTTTCGAGATCAACAATTAACATACGGAAGTAGTAGAAACTGAACTCAAGCTTAAATCCAACAATCTATAAGTCTACGGATTAGTAACACGTGATCCTGATAGAAAGAAGAGAAGCCTAGTTCCTTAATCCCCGTAGAAGAGAAGATGATGACTCAGATCAGAAGGGCATGAGGTATAAGGAGTAAAAAGAGCCTTACGTTCCATCCCACAATCAATTCCCTTATATAACTAAAGAATTTCTAGACTCAACTTCGACCAGTTTGGCTTGGTAATCCTACAGGCAGTCAAGCTCTGATACCAACGCTGTCAGGACCCCGACTCAATGCCACATCGATCTAGCATGTAACACCTCATATCACTTTGCGGCCTCACGCACGGTATTCCCACGGGTGTCGCCTTACCTTTGCCCGGGACCGTTTGCGCCTTTTGGCACACGTATATGATAGTGTCGCTAGCATCCATATGATAAGGAGCCCGGGCTGACATGGCTAGTCGTAAACCCAAAGTGGCACAAACTTACAGGGACAGGCATCCATGACCCAGCATCGAACGTGTCGGTCATCAGCGAGTGAATCCAGGCTGTAGCACTGGGCTAGCAGGACTCCGGTGAACCGGGCTGTAGCGGGCTAACAGGACTCTGGTATTCATCGCGTGACATTTCCCCGAAGGGACAGACACAGGAACGAAGAAGGACACATGCCGGCCAGCCTAAGTGTTCCGGAGCAGTAGCAAGCTACCATGGCTCAGTGGAAACACTAGGAGACATTTCCCGGTAAGAGAGGCTACTAAAGATAAACAACTAGATAGTCAGATCCCACACATACCAAGCATTTCAATAACATACACACAATATGCTCGATATGTGCAAATACAACATGGCATCACAACATGACTCTACGACTCAAGTAATTTATTCAATAGGCTCCGAGGAGCGAGATATTACAAACATGGGTCTCATGACCCAACAATCAGAGCATACAATCAAAGCACAAGCGGAAGCTATCATGTCTGAGTACAGACATCTATAAATGAAAAAGGCTGAGAAGCCTGACTATCTACCAGATCCTGCCGAGGCACAAGATCGTAGCTGAGGTAACAAGCTAAACGTCGAAGTCCACGCGGAACTACTAGTGAGACCGAAGTCTCTCTGCAAAAACATAAAATAGGCAAACGTGAGTACAAATGTACCCAGCAAGACTTACATCAGAACTAACTACATATGCATCATTATCAACAAGGGGATGGTGGGGTTTAACTGCAGCAAGCCAGCTTTGACTCGGTGGCTATCCTAACTACGACTGCAAGTAACTCTTTTGAGGTGGCGCACACGAGTCCACATATTCACCATATCAATACACCACTATGGATCCGCTCCCGTCTCCCTACGAGAACGCCATCCATAGCACTCACGCTTATCTTGCGTATTTTAGAGTATCCACTTTCACTTGTCTATGAACTGATATAAGCAACCCAGAAGTCCTTTACCGCGGACACGGCTATTCGAATAGATGATATTAACCCTGCAGGGGTGTACTTCTTCATACATGTTTCCACCACTTAGCGTCTGCACACGACATGTGCTCGGCAGACTTCAAGCGAAAGCCGACGTGGGTGTAGACCACGACCTACCTAAACACTCAAGTCTCTAGTCCAGGTTTATCGCCTATTCGGGTTCCATCCATGAGGAGATCCGGCCGGAGTTTCGCTCACAGCCCCAAACGATGTGAACAGGGTTCCGTGACACCAAACGGGCGCCCGGTATACCCGGCCACGTGCCTACCGCATCACAGCCCACCCCTACGGTCAGCGCTGTCCACGGCCTCCAGCATACTACAAACACCAGAAACTACTTGCAACTCCTGGACAGAGGACAAGGGTGAATAAGAAGTCGAGCGGGGTCATATTTCAGGGCCCAATGTATGGTAGTAGCTGAATCATGGATCACAAACACAGAACTCAGTTCCTGAGGACGGCTTCAATGAGACAACCCACCATGTACTCCTACATGGCCTCTCACCGCTACCTTTACCAAATCGTGTTCACACACTTAGCTCACACACAGTAGGACATGTTCACACACCTCTGATTCATCCCCGATGAATCAGACCTGACTCAACTCTAAGCAGTAGCAGGCATGACAAACAAGCAAGAATGAGTAGGCACAACAGGGCTCAAACAACTCCTACTCATGCTAGTGGGTTTCATCTATTTACTGTGGCAATGACAGGTCATGCAAAGGATAAAGGGGTTCAGCTACCGCAGCAAGTAACAGATGAATCGGTGTTGTCCTAATGCAGTAAAAGAGAGCAGGAGCGAGAGAGTAGGATTGTATCGGAATGAACAAGGGGGTTTTGCTTGCCTGGCACTTCTGAAGATAACATTGAGTCTTCATCAGTGTCAACGATCACATCGTCGGTACACGTCTACCGGAGGGGAACAATACCGGCAACACAGAAGGAACACAATCAATGCAATGCACAATATGATGCATGCTCATGACATGGCAATATGAATGTGTTTTGAGCTAATGCAACTAGCAACAGATTAAATGAAGTTGGTTTGAATACAAGATTCAAATTCAAACTCCATATGTGATTATTCAAATGCCATTTAATTGATTTGTGCTAAACAGCAGCTATAAGTTGTTCTAACATGCATGAAAATGGTACAGATGGATTCCTTGAATTTTTCTGATAATTTTTCATATATAATTTATTTAATTTGGAGTTACGGTTGAATTTCTATGATTTTTAGAAGTTTATACAATTTTCTGGAATTTCCTGAATTATAATAAATCCAGAAAATGATTTAACTGCGTCAGCCTGACGCCAGCATGATGTCAGCGAGTCAACGGCCAGGTCCAGGTCAAATCTGACGTGCGGGGTCCACACGTCAGCGACACAGGAGCTAATCCCGCGTTGACTCGGGCTTTGACCCGCTACGGGGCCCGCTGTCAGTGTCTGTTAGTGTGCTAATTGGGGGGGGGGGATTAGCCGCTAATGGCAACGCCACGTCAGATACGCCGGCGATGAGTCGCCGGTGACCACAGTACACGGCGGCAAGCTTCGGAAATCGCCGTTCGGCGATGATTTGGTGCGCGACTAGGCTCTATGGAGAGCTTGGTGTGCTCCGCCTCCAGCGGTGCGGGTGGTTGAGCGTGCGGTGGCCGGGAATGACGCCGGCGAGCGTTTGGGCGGCGGCCGGCGTTCGGGTGAGTTGCGGGTTTGGTGTTGCAGCGCGCAAACGAACCAACTAACGCGCTAGCCATGCTCTGTGTGCAGCCTCGAGTTCGTTGGACGCTGGTGCGCGACCAAATGGTCACCGGAGTGACGCCGGCGTTGAGCTCGTGCGGCGGTGGGTTTCGGCCTTGATGGAATCGGCGGCCAGAGCGAGCAAAAGAGAACGGGGGTAGGGGTGAACGATGGCGGGGCTTACAGGGGGTCGATTGGAGGGCCCAGCGGCTCGGGGGAGATGTCGGAGGTGGCGAGGGCGGCCGGAGATGGGGAAGACGGCGTGGGCGGCGATGCAGGGCTCCCGGCGTTGCGTAGCTCCATGGAGAGGTCGGGGGCGTCGAGGCGGAGCCTTTGGTCACTCTGGTGGGGTGGAACGACGGTGGTGGCTACGACTGCGACGAGCGGCGGCGACGGCGGTTCTCGGTCGCGTGAGTGAGAGAGCCAGAGAAGGGAGAAGAAGGAACGGGAGAGAGTGAGAGCGGTCCAGGGGGGTGCGTGGCATCCTCAGGGCGACGGGGAGACAGGCAGAGAGGCAGGAGGTGGCCTGGGCGTGTGCCCGCGCGCTCCGGCCACGCGCCTGCGTCCTACTGTCCGAGGAGGAAGACGACAGGGATGGCTGCGGTGGTGGGCTGGGCTGCTATAGTAGAAGGCCAGGTAAGTGGGCTGCCAGGTGAGCGCCAGGTAGTCCTTCTCTCTCTTTCTATTTCTGTTTTTATTTATCTATTTTGTTCTGTGTTGTTTTAGTTTAGTAAAATACTAAACCATTTTATAAAATCCTGAAAATAGTTATGTGGCTAGAGTTAAAATATACCAAACCACATAAAATGTTCCAGTAATTATTGGACATATATTATTTATATATCAAATATATATCCAATGCAAATAGCTATTTATTTAATTCAAAGGCCCAAAATAATTAATCTGAGATACCAAAAATATTGTTTTGAGTTTTACCTCTTTGCAATATTTTCAGAGACTAAGAGGAACATTTTCTTGGACTTATTTGAGGAGATTTTAATGTTGATCATTTTTAGAAGGTTTCTGAGGCTTTGAAAATTCCTCAATTCAAATTTCATTTGAATTAAAACATGATGCTCACATGAGGTCTAGCCTAGTGCATAACAGGACCAGGGATGTGACATCAACCTACGCTACTGCATCGACAATGGCAGCTGCATCAACCTGATCTGTCCAGAGTTTGGCCCCGTGCCTCGCCGCTTAACAGCTCAACTAAGTTTTCCTCCTTCCCTTTCCTTTAGATCTCATTAGGGTTTCCTGTAAGTTCGTCGGAGTTCGTCCTTGTTCTTCGCTATAGCTTGTAACTTTGATTCAAACTTAGCACTCCTCCCACACGACGGCAGCTGTGATACTTGTTTTTGTTATTAGACCATCTCCTTCGCGTAAGAAAAACCAATCTGAACATATGAACTGCTCGAACACTATAATTTAGGTCAAAAATATTTTCCATTATCCAAAGTATCACAGATTCGAAATCCTAGCATCCATCTATGAAATCTGTTTGCTTCAACACTTAGTAGAATTCGCTCTTGATAGATCTTGAATACCATTGCTATCATGGCGGCTTACATCACTAGTCATATGGCATTAGGCCCCGTTTAAGCCGCCAACCTGAATATATACTGCAGCATTCATTTCTGGCTTAATGAAAACAACATAAACCGGCAAATTTTCTTTCTTTTAGGCTTCCTCCTTCACAATGCCGAAGACAGTCACTTCATGCAATTGGGTTCCTTCTATTGTCACCGAAAACACGCTCAAGGACTTTGTCAAAATCGGCTTTTTACCAGCCAAAGATATCCTGCATTGGCGCGTTTCCAAACAAAATGAAAAAAGACCTCAGCCAAAGGATGGTGAGGTCATTGTTTTTACTGATCACATGAATCGAGGCTTCTCACCGCCCGGCTCAAAAATTTTCCGACACGTTCTGCACTTCTTTCAACTCCATCCTTAGGACATCGGACCCAATTCTGTGTAAAGCATTTGCAATTTTCAAGTCTTCTACGAAGTCTACCTTCAAGAGGAGCCCAGTGTTGAACTCTTTAGGGAATACTTTTATCTGAACTGGCAGAATGAGTTTACTAACGAACCTAGGTTAGAACTTGGCGGGGTCTCAATTCAACAAAGAAGAGATGTTGTCTTCCCGTAAGCTCGCCTACCGAGTCATCCCAAAGATTGGAACCAAACATGGTTCTATTGTAAGGATACTTCTCCGGCTGATGAAAATCCACTGCCGAGTTATCGTGTCCAGCGGCTTGAGCCAAAGCATCATCTTCCCGAAAAGCTTACCACCGTTGAACGTGCCAAGCTTACTCCCACTATTGGAAAGGTTAGGGCCCTACTGGGAAATGTGTTAACCGGAATTGACTTGGTTCGGTGCTGGTTTTCTTGGCAAATTATACCCTTGAGCCGTCGATCCGGCTTAATGTGCACTTACTTGGGTGATGCAAAAGATCCACTGCACCACAGCTCCGTGTGCCTCACTGATGATGCAATCAATGAAATGACAAAGACCCTTCTGAATGAGAGCCTGGGAGCTGCAGCAAAGTAGGGCTGAACCCTTTCTACAAACTTAACCCGCCACCAGATGTGAGTCTTTAAATTACTTACTCCACCCAATTACTCCAATGTTTTGTTAACTCGACCTTGATTATTTTCACAGGCTACATCTGATTTTTGGAACAAGGAGTATGACCATGAAGCTGCTAAGAAAGCCAGGGCCAAAACAAAAGCCGTCAAAAAAGCTGCCAAGAGGAATAAGAAGAAATTACCTGCTTCCGAGATGCTTGGTCTGGACGACAGTTCTGAGTCGGAGGTAGCCCTTGATTCCCTTGGCTCCTTTTTCAACCATCTTATTGACACTGATTATCATCAGGATGACACGGGGACCAGTCAAGCAGTCGAAGAAGAGGTAACTATCATTTCGTCCGACTCAGAGCCTTTTCCAAGACAGAAAATTTGACGGGTAACCTGGAAAGTAAGCTTTTCACACACCTTAGCTCATTTGGATCCTCACTTTCTTTTGAAGCAACATCAGCATGAGAGCCGGCGACAAACTCGGACAAGCGGAGGTGAAGAGTTATCATCCGGCTTGCCAAATACTCTAGCTCCACGGAAACGTCAAAACGAGGTCTTTCCAAATTTAAACTATTTTTACCCACTGGCGGGTCTCATTCGCCAGCCACTTAATCCTTCCGATTCAAACTATCATGAGGCTTCTCGCTCTTCCTCCGGCGACTCATCTCAGACCCAGCTGCCGGCTTTCAAGACTGCCCCTGGGTAACATCACTTTTATTCTCTATCTCCTTATGCTCTTATATTTGTACTAATCTCTCATAACCCATGCAGTGGACAAGCAAAACCTAGCAAGAAAGCAAAGGTGACCAAACCGGCCGAAGAGCCCAAAGCCCATGAACCGGAACAGCAAACTCCATCCTCTGACACCTCCATGCCACAACCTCAAGAGCCCGTCCATGACGTTCCACCAGAAATAACTGACCTTTCCAGTGACCCTACAAATGTCAATCCTTTGGGCACTGAATCATCAAGCCCCATTAAACCGTCAGGAACATCCACTAACGATGTTGTGATCACTGGGACCGGCTTTAAAGAACCAGGACAACCCACTGTCTTGGCCAAGCACTCTGCCAAGGAGGAGTTCCTCAAAAGGCGAAAAGTGAGATTTGATATTGCTGATTACTCTCAACTAAGCGCCAGTGAAGTACTCTCTGGTTATCTCAATCAAGTCCATACCAGCCGCGACCTTGAGATTGACATGGTGAAACAGATGCACCAGAAGTATGTGGTATAAATTTCGGCTTAATACAGTATGCATATCCTGTCAGCCCCCAAGTCTAATGCATATGATTTGATTGAATATGTTGTAGACTTAGAGTAGCCATGAGTATAAAAAACATCTTTGATAGAATCCTTGCAAGGCTGTCTTTCACCATTAGAGTTAAATTGGATTTTGAACGATTAACATTGCATCTGTAGCCCCCAAGAGCCGGTTTAATCAGCATGAATGAATCGGTACTTGTACATTACTGTTTATAAATCAGAACTTACTTGTGTAGTCCCCATGAGCCGGCTGTGGTCATTTGCAGCGCAACCGGGTCATCATAAAATAGTAACAAAAGGTGCAACGTGCATTAGCCCCCAAGTGTCAAGTACTCTTGCTTGCAAAGTGCTTGGGACTTATTTATAGAAGTTGTTTGTATGAAGAATTTTTTCGGCAGGCATTAGCCCCTAAGTGCCAAGTGTTGTTGCTTGCAAAATGCTTGGGACTTTATTCATATAAGCTGACTTATGAATATGGTTTCAAATCTGCGCCTATACAGGACACTGCTGCTCAACTTCAATCAGAATTGGCTGATATGAAAACTCGACTGGAGGTTCAAGAATCTGAGACCCGGAAAGCCGACTTAAACTTAAAATTTAGTCCGGAGGAGACAGAAAAGCTAAAAACCGGTTTTGATGCTGAAAGAACTGCCTGGGCTGAGGAGAAAACTGCTCTAACACAGCGGGCCAAAAAGCGGAAGCTGATCTTCAAAAGGTGACCACTGAGCTTACCGGTTTAAAACATCGTGTATCCCAGATGGTTTCTGCTATCTTTGGTGAGCCACCTTGCCAGCATCAAAATTGAATCTCTTCTTTTTATATCATAAACCGCCGATGATCACTCCATGATTGTTACACAGGTCCGAGGAGCAGCAACCTTAGTCAAGATACGCTGGTGAAGCTTAAAGTCGTATATATGCTTATTGAACAACTATATACCGGAACTCAGCACACACTAGCCACGATTTCTCCAACAAATCAAGGACCCAATCTACTGAGTGATGTCTTGAAAAAAATTTCAATTCCGCTTGCGAGGTTCAAGAGATAAAATGGTCATGTGTAAGAGCCGGCGTCGTGGCGGCCTTGAGTCGTGCTAACGCATGGTTACCAGAGCTAGACCCGGCCGAGGTAGCTACTGGGTATCCAAGTTTGAAAGAAGATGGCACTTCTTTTGACCAGAAAGACTTCGCTGCCTGTGTTAAAGATATACATCCTCTGGCGACTCTGATTGCTGATGAAACAAATCTCTCAAAATATCAGCCGGCTTATGATGCAGAAAACCAGAAGATGCCCACGTCGTCTTATAAAGTGATGGATCTGATTCCCCCAATCCGCAAGCATACTTTCTCCCCTGAAGTTGATCCGTCCGACCTTATAGGTGATGAAGCTGAATTCCAAGCCTTGTGTGGCATTGACTGGTCATCGCCCAACTTCCCGACGGCGGAGGACGAAGAACCGGAGAAGGATGACCCGAAAGCTTCAAGTCATCAAGGCCAAGAAGATTGATCCATTGGGTGGTTTAAACATTTGATCTTCCAAAAAACACTTATCTTTTTGGCTCATTAAGTCATGCAATAGGCTAGTGAAACTTTGATCTATCGTGCCATCGTGCACATTTTGTTTTGCGCAAACTGCTGATCCGTCAGTTGAAAAATGATCACTTTATGCTTATGATAACATTGATTTATGCAGCTCAGATTTATCAATACCCTCCACACAAATAGATCACAAGTGATCCGGCGGTTTACCGCGAGGTGGGTCATAATACCCTATATAAACCACTGGTGATTGAGGGAGTCCTGGACTAAGGGGTCCTCGGGCGTCTGGCCTGTTGTCCCTGGGTCGGACTGATGGGCTGTGAAGACATGAAGGCCGAAGACTGTACTTGTGTCCGGATTGGACTCTCCTGGGCGTGGAAGGCAAGTTTGGCGACCGACTATGAAGATTCCTTCTTATGTAACCGACTCTATGTAACCCTAGATTCCCTCCCCGATGCCTATATAAACCGGAGGGGTTAGTCTGGGAAGGATATACTCATTACCATAGTCATATAGGCTAGGCTTCTAGGGTTTAGCCATCACGATCTCGTGGTAGATCAACTCTTGTAATAGTCATATTCATCAAGATCAATCAAGCAGGAAGTAGGGTATTACCTCCATAGAGAGGGCCCGAACCTGGGTAAACATCGTGTCCCCCGTCTCCTGTTACCATCGATCCTAGATGCACAATTTGGGACCCCCTACCCGAGATCCGCGGTTTTTACACCGACATTGGTGCTTTCATTGAGAGTTCCGCTGTGCCGTCGGCAAAAGGTTCGATGGCCCCTTCAATTGTCTATAGTAATGTTATCCAAGGTGGAACTTTCCTCCCCGGATAGATTTTTGCGTTCGGCGGCTTCGTACTGCGGGCCAACTCGCTTGGCCGTCTGGAGCAGGCCGATAGCTATGCCCGTGGCCATCAAGTCAGATTTGGAAGCTTGAACTATGTCATGGATATCCGTGGAGACTTGATGTTCAATGGATTTGAGACCGTGGCGATCGCTCCCCCTCACTCTGATGAACGTGACCTAAATCTGTCATCGGACCAGGTTCTGGAGATGGTTCCTATAACTGCTACGACCTTAGATCCGGAGCAGTTTGCACCATCCGAATCCATAGAGTCCGCGGCGTTGGAGCCACACGCAGACTCAATACCATGCAATTTCAGCGTCAACGGAATTTCGGACTCGTTTCCGACTATAAGTTCCGAACCATGCGCGCTCCCGGACACCGAGCTGGATCGGTTATCAATCATCGAGTTCAGCACCGTAGATGTCTTGCAACACTCGCCCTTTGGCGATGTGCTGAATTCATTGAAAAACCTGTTCCCGATGGGGGACTCACGGCCGACCTATGTCCGGTTCGAGCTAGAGGCTAAAAATGGAGAATTTTGCTTCCCACCTGCCACCCACTTCATAGCCACTGTCGAGGACTTAACCGACATGCCCGCTTCTGGCTCCGAAGACATTGACGGCATAAACGACGATGCCGATAAGGAGCAAGGCCAAGACCCGCCAGTCAGCAGGCATGGGACGGCCACCCCTTCATATGACGAGTACATGATCGATACACTTAAAAAGCCTCGCGGCAAGGACAATGGAGATCTAGTTAAAACTCCTGAGACACAGCTAAGTTCCGGCGCCCCACACGCCGCCCCAAATCACGCCGCAGCAACGATTGCGCTGGAGAAAATAGTACTCCGGACGATGCCGAAAGCAATGAAGACCCTGTGGGAGAAATATCTGAGCAGGAGGAACAGGAAAACAGGCAAGCCAGCCCCGATGAACAGGCCCCGCCCAGCAACGGTTCGGAGGATGACAACTACCTTCCGCTCTCCGAAGATGAGGTAAGCCTCGGCGACGAAGAATTCATCGTACCCGAAGAGCCCCTCAAGTAGGAGCGCTTCAAGCGCAGGCTGGTAGCTAGGGCAAGGAGCCTGAAAAAGAAGCAGCAGCAGCTCCAAGCTGACCAAGACCTACTCAATGACAGATGGACCGAAGTCCTGGTCGCCGAAGAATATGGCCTTAGTGGCCTAGCCAAAAGCTACCCAAAGCACAGATCGCTATACCAGTCCGATGACGGGGCATTGGAGCCCATACCATCATCACACAATGCGGCAGGTCACCGACAACTCTGTCCGGATAAAGAGGCAACTCTAGCCGAACACCAGACCGCCCCACCTCGCCGTAAAGGCAAGAACAACGCAGGTCACGATTACCCAGACAACATGCAGAGGGACTTGGACAATAGAGCAGGAAACGCAAGACCGATCTATGGATCATGAAAGCATGCTTCGACACGCCACGATGGCTACCTATTCGGACGTGTCAAACCTCACCACGCCCGATCCGAAAATCGCAAAGAGACTCTTTTGGAGTTATGTCGCAGTATGGCCCAACATAGAGGCGCCGCACACCCGCTTTGCTTCACTGATGAAGTAATGGATCATGAATTCCCCGAAGGATTCAAACCTGTCAATATTGAATCATACGACGGGACAACCGATCCCGCGGTATGGATAGAATATTTCATCCTCCACATCCACATGGCCCGTGGGGACGACCTCCACGCCATTAAATACCTCCCACTAAAACTAAAAGGGCCAGCTTGGTACTGGTTAAATAGCCTTCCTGAAAACTCCATAGGCAGCTGTGAGGACTTGGAAGAGGCCTTCCTCGATAACTTCCGAGGAAAACATGTCCGGCCACCGGATGCCGATGACCTAAGTCACATTGTCCAACAGCCCGGAGAATCAGCCAAGGATATCTGGACTCGGTTCTTAGTCAAAAAGAACCAAATCGTCGACTATACGAATGCGGAAGCCCTTGCAGCTTTCAGACACAGCGTTCGGGACGAATGGCTTGCACGCCACCTCGGCCAAGAAGGACCTAAATCCATGACAGGCCTCACTACTCTGATGACCCACTTTTGTGCGGGAGAAAATAGATGGCTCACTTGTAGAAGCAATAGCGCCAGTAACCAGGGCACCTCCAAAATCCGAGACGACAACGGCAAGCCACGAGGAAGCAAAAACAACAATCGCAATGACAATGAAATATCAGGCGACACAGCGGTCAACACTGGATTCAGCAACCCCAAGCCCGGTCAGCGAAAGAAGCCATTCAAGGCAAATCAAGACGAACCATCCAACCTGGACAGGATATTGGACCGACCCTGCCAGATTCATGGCCACCCCGATAAACCAGCTAATCATACCAACAGAAACTGTTGTGTCCTTAAACAGGCTGGCAAGCTCAACGCTGAACACATGGGGAGGAGGCCGCCAAGCGACAGGGATGACGGAAAGGTTCACCAACGAAACACCGGGGGTCACAAGCAGTCTCCACCCGAGGATCAACTACTCCTAGAACGGAAATAGCAACCCGGCTTCCGCCGCCCACTCCGTACACCTACAAAGTTTGTACCGCGCATACATCATTACGCACTCAAGATACCATGGGCATTGGCGGAAGCACAATACGGACAAGCCCGCAAGCACTCTAGTAACTGTTTTTATTATATATATCATAAGTAATCATTGGCATATTGCTCAGTTCCTATTAAACAATATCCGAACTAATCACCCGCATTGCTTCCCCAACAAATATGGCTCCTACAGTTATTTCACAGAAATATCTTGGCATAACCTGCCAGGGGCTTGGTGTGGGAACAAATGAGTTGCCAGTAAAATTCCGAACAGCTCTATAGCATACTTCGGCGTCGCAACTTTGGCCTTATATGCATCAGCTCCGAATCATTGTCTTGGGTCAATAGTTGGGTTGCCCGGTTCTTGTGCTTGCTACCCTATGTTCTGCTCTATCCGCTAGGGTAGTAAAGGGAGAACTACTGTGATTGTGCCCTCGTATAAACCAGACAAGCACCTCAGTAGAGAAAGTCGAAAACTGACTGTCATGATGCGACGTGAGCTGGTCAACCACTTGACGACTTCTTGGAATCTTTAGCGATTCTCCGTGTCACATGAGGGATCTTTTTCATATCAAATATGTAAGGCACCATATGCCGCATACATACCAGGGGCTATGTCGTAGCCCCACAATAAAACTCCTATGGCTAAGTGAAAGCGTTAACGCCCTATAGTCCGATTGCATGGTTCATCGCATTTATCACCTCCTTCATGGACCAAGACGTTGGATAAAGAGTGATTAAATGCCTTTCCGAACACCCCCATACTTCCTACGAGGGGGCTGAAGCTGACGACTGGAAAACTTTTAGATTGTATCAAAACGGCCGCACAGGAGGAATTCAAGCTTTCAAGCAAAACATAAATAGATTAACTATAAAATTGTCTTTTACAATTTCAATACACCTCACTCGAATGTTATGTCTTTCGAGCACTGACCCTCTATAAAGCGGGCGGCCTCTAGGACATCTTCAAAATAATGCTCCGGTTTCGGGTGGTCCTTGCCTTTGGGCGGACTTTTTGTCGCAACATCGATGGCCTTCATCTTCCCCCAGAATGTTTTGACTCGGGCAAAAGCCATTCGCGCACCCTCAATGCACGATGATTGCTTCACAGCTTCGATACGTGGCACCGCATCATCAAGCCTGTGCACCAAACTGAAATAGCTATTCGGAACAGGCTCGATTGGCCACAACCAGATTATGACATCCTTCATGGCAGCGCCAGATATCCTATGAAGCTCGGCCCATTGGGACATCTGTTCATTGAGCAACAGAGGGCGCTTTGTTGCGCCAAACTGCGACCAAAAAAGCTTCTCCGTTGCATGTCCATCCCGCGCTTGGTAATACTGCGCCACATCGGCAGAACTCTTCGGCAAGTCTAAGAACTCGTCCGGAGAACTCCATACTTGGTTAAGCTGGGCATAGTTCGGGTCACCGAACTTAGTTTGTAGCAGAAAGGGCTTTCCAGCCGCAATCTCCCTCGCCTGTCGAACCTCCTCATGGGCTGCTCTGGTTTCCGACCGCGCTGCTCTAGCCTCTTGTAAGGCCATGTCCAGATCGGCCATTAAGGCTTTACTCTCCTTCTCCAGAAATTCACAGCGGCCGGTAGCATTCTCCAGTTCGAGTGTCATAGTGGATATCTTCTCCTCATCTTGGCGCCATGCAGCTTGTTTGGCTTTTAATTCAGTCGATGCCTTTTCGGCAGTAGCATTACTATGACGGGCCTGCTCCTTGGCCCGGGCCAGCTCCGCTCGAAGAACTTCAATGGCGGCAGCACCATCTGCATCCATGCATATTCCAGCATCTAAATCTCAGCATCATGCTTGTACCACAAAAATGTATGAGGATTGCCCCCAATACATACCTTGCGACTCGTCAAGACGCATATTGATTAAAGCAAGTCATCCCCTGCCACATCAAGCTTTCGCTGCAAATCGGCAATTTCCATAGTTCGGGAAGTGGCCAAGGGGGAAGCAACCTGTGTCCAAAGTTGATCAGGTTAGTCATCAAACTATCCTTTTCGATCCTCCGTTTTGCTTCCCAGCATAAGCCAACCCGAGTATCAGGGGCTACTACCTATGCACAAGCGCATCTTTGCAAATGAAACATAGCTGAAAACATTATGTCACAAACCTTGAAGCCCTTCAGTAGGCTCATGAAGGCCTCATTTAATCCACTATTCGCATACAAAATCTTTTCAATCACTATACCCATCAAGGTACGCTGTTCCCCCAAGACAGATGATTTCTGCAACATGTCCCGCAACATATCCGGAGTCCCCGGGTATCCGGAAGCTGCTCCAAAAGCACAATCATCCTTTGAAGGAATCTGCTCACCCATCTTCAAAATCCCTATCGGCTATGAACCAGACAGTCCGGGGCCTTTGTTATCATTAGCCCTGGAATCCCAGATGGTCGGAGGTCCACCTTTGGGTACTGCCTCTTTCGTCCCCTGGTCTAAAGGGACCCTCCACGATGACACTTCAGAGTCATCTGCCTTATTGGGCGAGGAGGTCGGAGGAGGCGTCTCGCTCTCCATCATCTCTGGGAGGAGACTCCCCAAAGAAGAGGATCGCCAAGAAAAATTCTGTGCCGACCTGTAAAAATGCATAAATGCATTACGTGTATCTTCGGTAACAATAACGGAGCAGGATGCTATCAAAGTACTCCGGGTTCTCTTACGGTTTGGCCGAGGGCTTGTCCCCCTGTTGGAGCTTCTCAACGGTGTCACTTTCCAAACCCAAGCCGGTCAACGGTGGCATCTTTCCCTTCTTGGAAGACCGCCCCTTGCACTCTTCGGAGGTGGTCCTTTTTCTCCTGTTTGGAGAAGGGATACTGGGTCCTTTTCCGCCTCCGTCTTCGGGCAAGGAAAGGTCGATTTTTGTGGACTCAGTGTCCGACTTACCTCCAGAACCAGGGGCATCTTGGGTCTTTTCACCCTCCCCTGCTGGTGCCTGGTATGGCACCAAGGCCAGCATCCTTGTTAACACATGATTAGCTGAGTTTTCGGGAAGGGGAGCTAGACACCTAATCTATTCCACCTTCTTTATCCAGCCCTGAAAAAGGATGATACTGTTGGTATCTTGCCACTAGGTATCTTACTATAAGGTATTCGGTAAACGGGTACTTACCGGGGTATCCGGATGGTTACAGTCTAGGCCGACATCTTCGGTGGTGTCCGGCCATTGCCTTCGTTTCCCGAAGAATAATCTCCACATTCCTTCGTGCGTTGTGCCGAAGAAGTGTTGAAGAGTGCCGAAGAAGTGTTGTGCCGAAGAAGTGTTGAAGAGTCCGCTTATAGGCGGAGAGGCCGTCGCTGGCATGGCAGGGTCCGACGAACAAGCATTACTTGAATGACGTTGGCTATGTCGATGTCCCTCTCAATGAGGCTTCGATGCGACTTTGCAGAGTTCGCACAACATTCGCTGATTCCCAATCCAGCCCCTTGTTAATCCATGATGCAAGATGAATTGGGGGGCTGGATCGGAATGCGGGCGCAGTTGCCCACTTGGAGCCGCGGGGCTCTGTGATATAGAACCTCCCCTGCTACCACAGATCGGAAGATTTGGTGAAGGATCCTTTCAGCCAAACGGCGCTAGCAAGCTTGCTCACTGTAGCGCCACCGCACTCGGCCTGCTCCCCCTCTACCACTTGCGGCTTCACATCGAAGGTCTTGAGCCACAAGCCGAAGTGCGGAGGAGGGCTTCGCACGTGACGATAAACGCCGAGATAAAAATAATAGAGTCCGGGGCCAAATCGTGAAAGTCTAGCCCGTAATAGAACATGAGCCCTCGAACGAAGGGGTTAAGTGCAAACCCCAACCCGCGAAGGAAGTGGGACACGAACACGACCCTCTCGCCGGATCTGGGGGTGGGAATAACCTGCCCCTCGGCAGGAAGCCGATGATGGATTTCAGCGGTCAGGTACCTTGCCGCTCGAAGCTTTGCAATGTCTTCCTCCACAACAGAAGAAGCTACCCGCCGGCCTTGACGGCTGGATCCAGACATGATTGGGGCTGGTGGCGACTGAAACCCGGGTGTTGGAGCTCGGGGTAGCAGGGGTTGAGAAAGAGGCAAGCGTGGAAGAAAAAGCGGGTCTGTACCCCTATATAAAGGCTGCAAATATCAAACATCTCCTCTTGGGCCTCAAAAACTTGCTTGTTTCCAAGGAGTTGTACCTAGGCGACGGTTGGGTTACCCACGTCTGGCTTGACAGGAATCCCTTAAAAAAGGGAGGCATGATCTCCGCTTGGATAAGACGTGCCAATAAGGCCATGTCTTGGGATGTGGGGTGACGGGCCTGCTAAAACGGTTCGCAAGTAGTGGCCGTGCAGGCGTGGTGTCATACTGCCAAAAAGTGGTCGGTGGGTTGGACCCGTGAAATATTATGTCATCTGTGGTTGTGCATACAAGTCTAGATACAATCATTACATCTGAAGATCAACTAGGAGTTCGGAAGGGGGAACCCGCCTTGCAATGTCGAAGACAATCTGCGCGTCGGACTCCTCGTCATTGAAGCCAGGTTCAGGGGCTATTGAGGGAGTCCTGGACTAAGGGGTCCTTGGGCATCCGGCCTATTATCCCTGGGCCGAACTGATGGGCCGTAAAGACATGAAGGCTGAAGACTGTACTTGTGTCCGAATTGGACTCTCCTGGGCGTGGAAGGTAAGTTTGGCAACCGACTATGAAGATTCCTTCTTATGTAACCTACTCTATGTAACCCTAGATTCCCTCCCCGGTGCCTATATAAACCGGAGGGGTTAGTCCGGGAAGGATATACTCATTACCATAGTCATACAGGCTAGGCTTCTAGGGTTTAGCCATCACGATCTCGTGGTAGATCAAGTCTTGCAATAGTCATATTCATCAAGATCAATCAAGCAGGAAGTAGGGTATTACCTCCATAGAGAGGGCCCGAACCTGGGTAAACATCGTGTTCCCCGTCTCCTATTACCATCGATCCTAGACGCACAGTTTGGGACCCCCTACCTGAGATCCGCCGGTTTTGACACCGACAATGACTAAAACAGGTCATAACCAGGGTCGGCGTAATCATAATCATATAGAATTAAAGAATATCATACATGTGATACTTAATCGCACTACCGGCTTATCATACCAGTGCAGTAAGGGTGTCAACCCAAAAAAGATTGGACACATAATGACCTATTTAACTGTCATATACAGTAAGGGGTAATATCCCAAAGTTCAAAACCAGAACTCCAAGCACATAGGCTATTATCATATACTGGCGACTTATAGTCGGAAACCAGTCCGGGTTATCAAACTCCATATATGGTTAAGCATGATCCATAAGGATGAAGACTTCATGGCCTGAATTGTCTCAAGCCAGTTCACGACAGTAGTAACGCTATGTTCTCTTTGGTGAATACACCTCTGTTCTAACAGGAAGCCCCACGTGCTTTAGGGCATATAAGACGGACCAAGAGGGATATTCAAAGCAATGCTCAATGAGCAGGAAGCCCCCAAGTGCGTTGTGGCATTGAGCCGATCAAGAGGGATATTCACAGCTATGCTTCAAATATGAGCAGGAAGCCCCCAAATGTCCATTTATAGTGAAAAAGACTCATTATTCTTTGAGATGAAACAAACAAAGACCTTGTATTAGTAGGGGTTCCATCTTTATTATAAACATCATAATATATACATTGTCAAGATATGTACATCGTAAGAGCCGGTGGCTCAAGTGTAGTAAGGCCGAAGATGTGCAATATTCCACGGCCGGCAGGTCTCCTCCTTTGACGTGCGTGAGTCCTTGTGGTCTCGAACATCGACAAGGTAGTATGATCCATTGTTCAGATTCTTGCTGATCACAAAAGGCCCTTCCCAAGGTGGGGATAGTTTATGCACATCAATTTGATCCTGAATAAGCCGGAGCACCAAGTCACCTTCTTGAAAGGTTCTGGTCTTAACCCGATGGTTGTGATAACGATGCAGATCTTGCTGATAAATCACTGATCGAGCCGCCGCGAGGTCACGCTCCTCATCTAACAGGTCAAATGCATCTTGACGTGCCTTTTCGTTATCAGCTTCAACATAAGCCGCCACACGGGGTGAGTCATGACAGAAGTCACTGGGGAGAACGGCCTCTACTCTGTAACCATGAAGAAAGGCATGTAACCCGTAGATCTGTTGGGGTAGTATTGATACTCCATAACACCGAGGATAACTCCTCCACCCAACAACCTAGTGTAGTCTGCAAAGGAACCATAAGCCGGGGCTTGATGCCTCTCAGGATTTCTTAGTTAGCTCTCTCCGCTCGACCATTAGACTGTGGGTGAGCCACTGATGATACATCAAGCCGGGTATGCTCACGTTGGCAAAATTCCTCCATGGCACCCTTGGATAAATTAGTGCCGTTATCGGTTATGATACTGTGGGGAAAACCAAAATGGAAAATCACCTTTTTCATGAATTGAACCGCTGTCGCTTGATATGTCTCCGTCGTATCTATAATTTTTGATTGTTCCATGCCAATATTCTACAACTTTCATATACTTTTGGCAACTTTTTATACTATTTTTGGGACTAACATAGTGATCCAGTGCCCAGTGTCAGTTCCTGTTTTTTGCATGTCTTTTGTTTCGCAGAATATCCATATCAAACGGAGTCCAAACGGGATAAAAACTGGCGGAATTTTTTTTGGAATATATATGATTTTTGGGAAGAAAAATCCACACGAGACGGTGCCCGAGGGAGGCACGAGGCAGAGGGACGCGCCCCTGACCCTCGTGGCCACACCGTAAGGCGGTTGGTGCCCTTCTTTCACCGCAATAAAGATAATATCCGGATAGAGATCGTGTTAAAATTTCAGCCCAATCGGAGTTACGGATCTCCGGGAATATAAGAAACGGTGAAAGGGTAGAATCTGAGAACGCAAAAATAGAGAGAGAGAGAGAGAGATCCAATCTCGGAGGGGCTCTCGCCCCTCCCACGCCATGGAGGCCAAGGACCAGAGGGGAAACCCTTCTCTCATCTAGGGAGGAGGTCAAGGAAGAAGAATAGGAAGGGCCCCCCTCTCCCCTTCTCTTCCGGTGGCACCGGAACGCTGTCGTGGCCATCATCATCACCGCAATCTTCACCAACAACTTCACCTCCATCATCACGAACTCTTCCCCCCTCTATGCAGCGGTGTAACCTCTCTCTTACCTACTGTAATCTCTACTTAAACATGGTGCTCAACGCTATATATTATTTCCCAATGATGTATGGCTATCCTATGATGTTTGAGTAGATCCGTTTTGTCCTATGGGCTATTTGATGATCAAGATTGGTTTGAGTTGCTTGTTTTATTATTGGTGTTGTCCTATGGTGCTCTCCATGTCGCACAAGCGTGAGGGATCCCCGTTGTAGAGTGTTGCAATATGTTAATGATTCTCTTATAGTGGGTTGCGTGAGTGACTGAAACACAAACCCGAGCAAGGGGGTTGTTGCGTATGGGATAAAGAGGACTTGATGCTTTAATGCTATGGTTGGGTTTTACCTTAATGATCTTTAGTAGTTGCGGATGCTTGCTAGAGTTCCAATCATAAGTGCATATGATCCAAGTAGAGAAAGTATGTTAGCTTATGCCTCTCCCTCATATAAAATTGCAATAATGATTACCGGTCTAGTTATCGATTGCCTAGGGAAAAATAACTTTCTCGTAACAAAAAGCTCTTTACTAAAACTAACTTAGTTGTGTCTTTATCTAAACAGCCCCTACTTTTTATTTACGTGTTCTTTATTATCTTGCAAATCTATCCAAAAACACCTACAAAGTACTTCTAGTTTCATACTTGTTCTAGGTAAAGCGAACGTCAAGCGTGCGTAGAGTTGTATTGGTGGTTGATAGAACTTGAGGGAATATTTGTTCTGCCTTTAGCTCGTCATTGGGTTCGACACTCTTACTTATCGAAAACTGTTGCGATCCCCTATACTTGTGGGTTATCAAGACCTTTTTCTGGCGCCGTTGCCAGGGAGCAATAGCGTGGGGTGAATATTCTCGTGTGTGCTTGTTTGCTTTATCACTAAGTAATTTTTATTTGTTGTTCTTAGTTGTTCTTTATCTTTAGTTATGGATATGGAACACGAAATACCAAAAAAATTAGGTGTACTTGCTGCTCATGGAGATGAGGAACCTCCTAAAACCCTCGATGCTCATTATGTGATAGATATTATGTACTACTTTGATAATCCAGAGAAAACCCCATTCAATTTGGTAATGGGAGACACGTTGGATCAACATGAATACTTTAGAGATTATTGCTTGACTGAAAAAGGGAAACTATTATGGGATGAAATTTATATGTTGTATTGGTATGCTAGGCAACTATGCTTGAGATATGATTATACTTGTTGCTCTAGGATGAAGGCTCCACACCTTCCCCTTCCCTTTTCATGTGAATTTAATGATAATAAAACTTTGGCTTCTTATGCTAGAGGTATATATGACTACTATGATGTGGAACAAATAGAAGAATTTGTTGCTTTTATGGGTGCTTATGAAATTGAATCTATGTTCAAAGAATATGAAAATCTTTATGATGCTGTGTATAGACCTGAAAATTTAGCTATCCTTAAATATTGTTATGAGAATTATGAATACAATTCTGATATTGATGCGTTTATTGAGAAAGTCTCCGCTGTCCCAGAAGAGACTAATATTTTGCAGGAATCTATGGAAGAAGAAATTGATGAAACTGTGAGCTCATTGGATGAAATAGATGAGGAGGAGAGCGAAGAACAAAAGGAGTAAGAGCGGATTGATCACCCATGCTCACCTTCTAATGAGAGTAACTCTTCAACTCATACATTGTTTAATTTCCCTTCGTGCTTACCGAAGGATGAATGCTATGATAATTGCTATGATCCCGTTGATTCTTTTGAAATATCCCTTTTTGATGATGCTTGCTATGCTTGTGGCTAAGATGCCAATATGAATTATGCTTATGGAGATGAACTTGCTATAGTTCCTTATGTTAAACATGAAATTGTTGCTATTGCACCCACACATGATAGTCCTATTATCTTTTTGAATTCTCCAAACTACACTATATCGGAGAAGTTTGTGCTTATTAAGGATTATATTGATGGGTTGCCTTTTACTACTACACATGATGATTTTGATAGATATAATATGCATGTGCTTGCTGCTTCTACTTGCAATTATTATGAGAGAGGAACTATATCTCCACCTCTCTATGTTTCCAATACGATAAAATTGCAAGAAACTGTGTATACTATGCATTGGCCTTTATTTTGTGTGCATGAATAGTTCTTTTATGACATGCCGATGCATAGGAAGAGAGTTATACTTCGTTGTTGCATGATATATGTTACTTTGTGCTCACTACTAAATTACAAATCATTGTTAATTAAAATTGGCTTTGATATACCTTGGGATCCGGGTGGATTCATTACTTGAGCACTATATGCCTAGCTTAATGGCTTTAAAGAAAGCGCTGCCAGGGAGACAACCCAGAAGTTTTAGAGAGTCATTTACTTCTGTTGAGTGCTTTTATATAGTTTAAAAACAACAAAAATAAAGAGGGGAACCCAAAACTTATTCAAGAAGGAAAGCGAAAGTGAGAAAGACGAGCATTGTTGAAGTGGGAGCTAGCCTTGAACTTTGTTCATGCTCACAGAAACTTTGTGAATCTTGATTACAGAAACTTTTCAATAAAAATAATTATCCCCTTGTACAATTCCATTGTATTATAAAAATAATGTGCCAAGGTTTGCCTTTAGGATGTTTACAATGCTTGTTGGTTTGTACGGTGCAGGACAGAAACTTTGGCTGTAGTGCATGATTTTTACATTTTTTTACTGGAACGTCAAATGGTTCTGATTCTTTTTGCACTCTCCTTCTATACAAATTGTTTAGTTTTCCTAATTTTGGTAGAATTTTTGGAGTACCAGAGGTATGGTGAATGTTCAGATTATTACAGACTTTTCTGTTTTAGACAGATTCTATTTTTGATGCATAGTTTGCTTGTTTTGATGAAACTATCGATTTATATCAGTGGATTAAGCCATGAAAAAGTTATATTACAGTAGACACAATGCAAAAACAAAATATGAATTGGTTTTCAACAGTACTTAAAGTAGTGATTTGCTTTATTATACTAACGGATCTTACCGAGTTTTCTGTTGAAGTTTTGTGTGGATGAAGTGTTCGATGATCGAGAAGGTCTCGATGTGAGAAGAAGGAAGAGAGGCAAGAGCTCAAGCTTGGGGATTCCCAGGGCACCCCAAGTAAATATTCAAGGAGACTCAAGCGTCTAAGCTTGGGGATGCCCCAGAGGGCATCCTCTCTTTCTTCAACAAATATCGATATGTTTTCGGATTTGTTTCGTTCATGCGATATGTGCAATCTTGGAGCGTCAATTGCATTTAGTTTTCACTTACCTTTTATGAAACATGCTGGTATGAGATAGTCCTTGGTTTATTTATAGAATGCTCATTGCACTTCACTTATATCTTTTGAGTATGGCTTTATAGATTGATTCATGTGCTTCGCTTATATCATTTGAAGTTTGGATTGCCTGTTTCTCTTTACATAGAAAATCGCCATTTGTAGAATGCTCTTTTGCTTCACTTATATTTGTTAGAGCGTGGGCATATCTTTTGTAGAAAGAATTAAACTCTCTTGCTTCACTTATATCTATTTAGAGAGATGACAGGAATTGGTCATTCACATGGTTAGTCATAAAATCCTACATAAAACTTGTATATCACTGAATATGATATGTTTGATTCCTTGCAATAGTTTTGCGATATAAAGATGGTGATATTGGAGTCATGCTAGTGGGTAGTTGTGGATTAGTATAAATACTTGTGTTGAGGTTTGTGATTCCCGTAGCATGCACGTATGGTGAACCGTTATGTGATGAAGTCGGAGAATGGTTTATTTATTGATTGTCTTCCTTATGAGTGGCGGTCGGGGACGAGCGATGGTCTTTTCCTACCAATCTATCCCCCTAGGAGCATGCGCGTAGTACTTTGTTTCGATGACTAATAGATTTTTGCAATAAGTATGTGAGTTCTTTATGACTAATGTTGAGTCCACGGATTATATGCACTCTCACCCTTCCATCATTGCTAGCCTCTCTAGTATCGCACAACTTTTGCCGGTACCTTAAACCCACCATATACCTTCCTCAAAACAGCCACCATACCTACCTATCATGGCATTTCCATAGCCATTCTGAGATATATTTCCATGCAACTTCCATCATCATCATATACATGACTTGAGCATTCATTGTCATATTGCTTTGCATGATCGTAAGATAGCTAGCATGATGTTTTCATGGCTTGTCCATTTTTTGATGTCATTGCTACGCTAGATCATTGCACATCTCGGTATACCACCGGAGGCATTCATATAGAGTCATATCTTTGTTCTAGATATTGAGTTGTATTATTGAGTTGTAAGTAAATAAAAATGTGATGGTCATCATTATGGGAGCATTGCCTCACTGAGGAAAGGATGATGGAGACTATGATTCCCCCACAAGTCGGGATGAGACTCCGGACTTCAAAAATAAATAAAAGAGGCCAAAGAAGCCCAAATAAAAAAGAGGCCAAAGAAGCCCACCAAAAAAACAACAGAAAAACAAAAAATGAGAGAAAAAGAGAGAAGGGGCAATGTTACTATCCTTTTACCACACTTGTGCTTCAGAGTAGCATCATGTTCTTCATATAGAGAGACTCTTGAGTTATCACTTTCATATACTAGTGGGAATTTTCATTATAGAACTTGGCTTGTATATTCCGATGATGGGCTTCCACAAATGCCCGAGGTCTTCATGAGCAAGCAAGTTGGATGCACACCCACTTAGTTTCAGTTTGAGCTTTCATACACTTATAGCTCTTAGTGCATCCGTTGCATGGCAATCCCTACTCTCTCACATTGATATCTATTGATGGGCATCTCCATAGCCCGTTGATACGCCTAGTTGATGTGAGACTATCTTCTCCTTTTTGTCTTCTCCACAACCACCATTCTATTCCACCTATAGTGTTATGTCCATGGCTCACACTCATGTATTGCGTGAAAGTTGAAAAGGTTTGAGAACATCAAAAGTATGAAACAATTGCTTGGCTTGTCATCGGGGTTGTGCATGATTTGAATATTTTGTGTGGTGAAGATGGAGCATAGCCAGACTATATGATTTTGTAGGGATAACTTTCTTTGGCCATGTTATTTTGAAAAGACATGATTGCTTTATTAGTTGGCTTGAAGTATTATTGTTTTTATGTCAAATGATAGACTATTTATTTGAATCACTCGTGTCTTAATATTCATGCCATGATTAGATACATGATCAAGATTATGCTAGGTAGCATTCCACATCAAAAATTATCTTTTTTATCATTTACCCACTTGAGGACGGGCGGGAATTAAGCTTGGGGATGCTGATACGTCTCCGTCATATCTATAATTTTTTATTGTTCCATGCCAATATTCTACAACTTTCATATACTTTTGGCAACTTTTTATACTATTTTTGGGACTAACATATTGATCCAGTGCCCAGTGCCAGTTCCTGTTTGTTGCATGTTTTTTATTTCGCAGAATATCCATATCAAACGGAGTCCAAACGGGATAAAAACTGACGGAGATTTTTTTGGAATATATATGATTTTTGGGAAGAAAAATCCACGTGAGACGGTGCCCGAGGGAGGCACGAGGCAGAGGCGCGCCCCTGACCCTCGTGGCCACCCCGTATGGCAGTTGGTGCCCTTCTTTCGCTGCAGGAAAGCCCATATCCGAATAGAGATCGTGTTAAAATTTCAGACCAATCGGAGTTACGGATCTCCGGGAATATAAGAAACGGTGAAAGGGTAGAATCTGAGAACGCAGAAACTGAGAGAGACAGAGAGACAGATCCAATCTCGGAGGGGCTCTCGCCCCTCCCACGACATGGAGGCCAAGGACCAGAGGGGAAACCCTTCTCCCATCTAGGGAGGAGGTCAAGGAAGAAGAAGACGAAGGGGCCCCCTCTCCCCTTCTCTTCCAGTGGCGCCGGAACGCTGCCGTGGCCATCATCATCACCGCAATCTTCACCAACAACTTCACCGCTATCATCACCAACTCTTCCCCCCTCTATGCAGCGGTGTAACCTCTCTCTTACCCGCTGTAATCTCTACTTAAACATGGTGCTCAACACTATATATTATTTCCCAATGATGTATGGCTATCCTATGATGTTTGAGTAGACCCGTTTTGTCCTATGGGCTATTTGATGATCAAGATTGGTTTGAGTTGCATGTTTTATTATTGGTGCTGTCCTATGGTGCTCTCCATGTCGCGCAAGTGTGAGGGATCCCCGCTGTAGAGTGTTGCAATATGTTCATGATTCGCTTATAGTGGGTTGCGTGAGTGACTGAAACACAAACCCGGGCAAGGGGGTTGTTGCGTATGGGATAAAGAGGACTTGATGCTTTAATGCTACGGTTGGGTTTTACCTTAATGATCTTTAGTAGTTTGTGGATGCTTGCTAGAGTTCCAATCATAAGTGCATATGATCCGATTAGAGAAAGTATGTTAGCTTATGCCTCTCCCTCATATAAAATTGCAATAATGATTACCGGTCTAGTTATCGATTGCCTAGGGACAAATAACTTTCTCGTAACAAAATGCTCTTTACAAAAACTAACTTAGTTGTGTCTTTATCTAAACAGCCCCTACTTTTTATTTACACGCTCTTTATTATCTTGCAAACCTATCCAACAACACCTACAAAGTACTTCTAGTTTCATACTTGTTCTAGGTAAAGCGAACGTCAAGCGTGCGTAGAGTTGTATCGGTGGTCAATAGAACTCGAGGGAATATTTGTTCTGCCTTTAGCTCCTCGTTGGGTTCGACACTCTTACTTATCGAAAATTGTTGCGATCCCCTATACTTGTGGGTTATCAAGATCGTTGCGTCACATTTACTGACCGGCTCTGCTTCAACCCACTTCGTAAACTTATCAACTGCAACTAGGAGGTGCATCTTTTTGTATTTGGACCTTTTGAAAGACCCAACCATATCCAGCCCCCAGACTGCAAATGGCCAAGTAATTGGAATCATCCTTAATTCTTGAGCCGGCACATGAATGCGCCGTGAGAACTTCGGACAACCATCACATCTACTAACTAGATCCTCTGCATCCGCGTGCGTCGTCGGCCAATAGAACCCATGACGAAAAGCCTTGGCTATAAGAGATTTAGACTCAGCATGATGACCACAATCCCCTTCATGAATCTCTCGTAGAATCTCACAACCTTCTTCAGGAGAAACACAACATTGAAACGCCCCTGTGACACTACGATGATGCAATTCCCCATTGATAATAGTCATTGTTGGTGTCAAAACCGGCGGATCTCGGGTAGGGGGTCCCAAACTGTGCGTCTAAGATCGATGGTAACAGGAGGCAGGGGACACGATGTTTTACCCAGGTTCGGGCCCTCTTGATGGAGGTAATACCCTACATCCTGCTTGATTGTTCTTGATGATATGAGTATTACAAGAGTTGATCTACCACAAGATCGTAGAGGCTAAACCCTAAAAGCTAGCCTATCGTATGATTGTATGTATATGATCTATCGACTAGCCTAGCCCTGGTTTATATAATGCACCAGAGGCCTAGGATAACAAGAGTCCTAGCCGAATACGCCAGTGGGGGAGGAGTCCTTGTCTTGATCACCAAGTCTTGTGGAATCTTCCTTGTATGCGGCAGCTGTCCAGACTGGCCCATGAGTATACGGCCATGGGGGTCCTCCGCCCAATCCAACTGATCGGGAGACGACGTGATGAGTACCCCCTAGTCCAGGACACTGTCAGTAGCCCCTTGAACCGGTCTTCAAGTTTGGGACGCTCCTCGATTCTTCCGAACTGCTCTTCATCTTCGGTCGTCGTTCTTGAAAACCGGTTCAACAAATCTTCTCATCTTCGATCTTGAGGATTGCCGAAGTGCATCCGATGAGTTTACACGTCGGGTATCCGAGGAGCCCCTTTAAGTGTCCGGCCTTTATCAATGCCTTGTTATTTTTATGCCACACCTCAGGTTTGAAGTTGTTCCCGGGAGGCAGTGTCCTCTTGCGTCCAAGCTCTAACGCCGGACTGCATTCGAGGTATCTTTTGCAGCCGAGCACCAATGCTGGACTGATTCCGAGCTCCAACGCCAAAATGTAACCGAGCTCCAATGCCGGACTATGTCCAAGCTCCAACGCCAGACTATATCCAAGAAGTCATAGATCATCTTGGTCCAAAAAAGTTGAAGGAGTTTAGCCGCGCTTAATGCCGGAAATGCCCTCTATGGAGCTAGCCGCTAGCGCCCGAGCTTTATGCCGGACTGCTTCCAAGGTGGTGCACCACCCCGACCGCGGGCTGATTTATTGTGAATATTTTTAACTGGTGCAGTTTATTCTCTGCCGATGTATATCCAGTAGCCCTCAAGGTGTATATCAGTCTAAAACCCGAGATGCACCTGAAGGAAAGCATAAAACCGCTGTTCCTAGTAGCCCCTGAGACTCAGGTCGATGCGCGAAATCGGCCTGAGGATAAACTCCTAGCTCGACAGCATACATAGGAATAAAAACACAGTGTAATATATTAAAGATAATAGTGATCGGTGAACGGGCCCCTAAGAGAGGGTCGTGAGAAGTCGTCGTGATATATAGCTTGATGCCAGATAGGTCCACATGGTACTTATTGCTGTCTGAAGACGCGCTTCCCATAGTTCGGTCAAGCCGAACACTGAGCCCTTTGAATTTTCTGCATTGAATAGGCAATGCAGTAGCCCCCGAGACACTGGTCGGGTGGCAACACCAGATCAGGGGATCGATGTGCCCCTTTAATATTTGTAAATAATGAGCGCAAAGCCCAGTAGCCCCCGAGCCTTAATGTGGGCACGGGTGGCCAAATTAGGGATCAATATCCAAAGTAAAATCACAGATTATGTGTAATGATTCTATGTATCCAAGTACTTTACATCATTATTTTGACTCCATTGTGACCGTTTCTCAGTTGAAAGTGGCCCATCGTCTGCTTCTACCCCTTGGTAGATACTACGTAGGGTGTTTCCGCAATAACAAAGCAACCCTTAGTTGACGTCTCGGTGCCAGAAGGCAGTTGTGTTAGCGGAAACGAGGCAATCAGATATGCGGGCTTTAAAACTTTCGTTTAGTCATAGGAGCTTTAAATTGGGGAAGCTAGCTATGAGCCCCCAATTACTGTTCGGCCACATCTGAGGTCAAGCCGTAAACACTTCGGCCAATGTTATGAACGGCCCATCATTTAACATAGTCATCGGATCCCTGACCAGTTTACGCCTATTGTGACAGTCAGTTTTCGGCTTTCTCCACTAAGGTGCTTGACCATGCGAGCTCGAAGCACAATCACTGTGGTTCTCTCTTTGCACACCTAGCCGAACAAAGCGAAACGTAGGAGGCAAGCACAGGAGCCGGGCAACCCAACTATTGACCGAAGAGACAATTCGAAACCGATGCATATATAGCAATATCCGAGAATGTTTTTGCCGAATCCCTATAGGTGTCCGGCGTTGCACTGCGAGACTAATGCTGGAAATGCACAGATAGTTTAAAAGTACCATAGGCTCGAAAAGGCAAGAAAAACTTATTCAAAAGTTTAATGTCCCAACTAGATCAAGTGTTCGGTGCCAATCCGAAAATTGGACCTGAAAAAAGTGCTCCTGTCCTGCTTTAACATGACACATCCTATCTCAAGACTTCAAGCGGGTCAGCCTACGGCTTCAACCTCCTATCCCGAAGGTGGAGTACTTCTCATTAGGCTAGTTTACCAAACTAAAGTCTAGCGATTTCGAGAGAGAAATTAGGCTCCTCAGCTAGTGACCACATACTTGTGTCAAAAAAAGGAATGATAAATAATAACAATAAAAAACTTTGCAACGACTAAGAAGAAAAACACTTATTATAAAATGGCTCAAATAAACTTAAGAGCCCCCAAGTGACTTGGGTAAAAGAATGATTGCATGTACCGAAGTACTTATATCATATCTATGTTCACCCGAACTTTAAACGCGTCTTAACCGACCGTCGGCTTGTCCCTCTTCGGTCAAGGACCGAAAAGTGTTATGTACTCCACATGTCGAGAATATCGATGGTGTTTCCAATAACCAGGCAATCAGGCCATAAGGCTGTAACAGACAAAGCGCGCTCAGGGAACTTATGCTATATTACTGCGAAGTGTAAGAAGCATCTTCGAAGAAAATAGTACCCCCACTGATACCTTTCATCGGTGCTCATTGTTACTATGAGACTTGTGAAATAGATTTTTTGTACTCATGAGTTCCTTTGTGTGCCGACCATCATTGAAAACTATAAGAGCGCTAGCTTTCGGCTTCACCCAGTCTGAGGTCCGGCTTGGATGACCCGATCGTGACAATCGCAGAGGTGCTCCCTTTACTCCCTAGCCGAACAATCGGGAACGTAGGGGTAAACACAGGAGCGAGGCAACCCAGCTTACAAATCGCTTAAGTCAATATGGTGCATATTGTGGCGTAATACACGAACAAGGAACGAAGCCGTACAAGTATAATCATATGTATGAGCAAAGGCTTCATGAAGGAATGTAACGCCCCATATATAACTTTCCCAATTTGTACTCCAACTCTTGCCGTTTCCGGCGTTAAGTTATATTTATTTTTCTCGGGTTCGAGTCTTTGTCTCCGTGTGTTGTTGTCTTTGTCATGCATCTCATATCATGTCATCATGTGCATTGCACTTGCATACGTGTTCATCTCATGCATTCGAGCTTTTTCTCCGTTGTCCGTTTTGCATTCCGGCGCTTCGTTCTCCTCCGGTAGTCGTTTCCACCTTTCTTTCATGTGTGGGGATTAAACATTTCCGGATTGGACCGGGACTTGCCAAGCGGCCTTGGTTTACTACCGGTAGACCGCCTGTCAAGTTTCGTACCATTTGGACTTCGTTTGATACTCCAACGGTTAACCGAGGGACCGAAAAGGCCTCGTGTGTGTTGCAGCCCAACACCCCTCCAATTTGGCCCAAAACCCACCAAACTCTGCTCCATCTCCTAGAGCGTTCGATCACGATCGCGTGGCCGAAAACCGCACCTCATTTGGACTCTCCTAGCTCCACTTATGCCTATAAATAGCCTCCCCCCCGTTTTCGGATCTCTCTCCCTCTCCGAAACCCCTAAAAAAAAGCAGATCTCGCGCGCCGGACGTGTCCGACCTGCGCCGGACAACGTCCGCCGGCCGCCACCGCCAATCCGCCGCCGCCACATGGAGCCGCCACCTCGCCGCCGCCGCGGCCCGGGAGGCCCAAACCGGGCCCCCGCGAGCCCGAGCCGCCCCCGCGCCTCCCGGCCTCTTCTCGCCGCCGCCTCCCTCGGCTCAGGCGGGCGCCGCCGCCGCGGGCCGCCACCGCCGTCGACGCGGGCCGCCACCGCTCCGCCCCGAGCCGGCCGAGCTCCGCCGCCAATCCTCACCGCCTCGCGCCGCTGCCTCCGCCCCCGGCCTCTCCCTCCTCGAATCCGGTCTCCGGCGACCTCAACTACGGCAGTGAACAGTGTTTTCCGGCGATCCTCGGAATCCGTACCGATCCGGATCTGAGATCTGAAATTTGACGGTTGACTTTTCCCTCCGAACCCTAATTTTTATGCAATCTTTGACCTGTGATATCTCCGCATCCGTAGCTCTGATTTGGGCATGTAGTATATAAAAATGTTCGTCTCGATGAGTACATCATTTCATTCCATTGCATCATTTTCATTTGAGTTCATCTTGATGCCCAAAATGCTGCTAGAAGGAGGCTTCATGAGTTAATTGTCAGATCCGATAGTTCATCTTAGACTTTTGTCATTTTTGCCATGATTATTGTGTGCATGATATGCCTGTGAGTCCTTCTTATATTTTGTTAAGCATCTTGTTATCTTTCTAGAGGTGCAACCCATGCATTTTTAGGATGTGTGTGGTGACTTGTGCAAGCTTGCAAAGTGAGGCACCCAGTAAATCTGTTTTCAGGGACTTAGTAGTTTTCACTAAGTCTGGGATTATTTAGTTCACGATGCCATATATTCATGCTATTTCCTAGTGATCCGTGCCTCTTTTGAGGATGGTCAGTAAGGGAGTTTTGTTAACCTTATAGTGCTCTATCCATCCATGTCTTTGTTTGCAATTATGGAGCACCCTAGCTTGAGTCAATTGAGCTCTACTTTTGCTTCGTTGTGAATCTGGGCAGATCGTCAACTTGTTTGCGATTTTGCCGATGCTATTGTAGTTGATTCGTGCATGCTATGCCATTGTTCTTGCCATGTCTAGCTTGCATTTTGTGCCTTGTTAAGGGATGTATGCTTGTCTTGCCATGACTTGCACCGTGGTGAGTGCATCGAGCAGTTTTGATGCAAGAGAAGAAAGTGGTTGCTTATACATCTCGCCAGTTGAAGCCTAATGAGAAGAACTACCCCACTCATGATCTCGAGTTGGCGGCAGTTGTGCATGCTCTTTTGACTTAGAGACATCTTCTATTGGGAAGAAAAGTGGACATTTTCACTGATCACAAGAGTCTCAAGTACATCTTCACTCAGCCTAATCTCAACCTCAGGCAAACTCGATGGGTCGAGATGATTCAAGAGTATAATCCGAGTATTGAGTACACTCCAGGCAAGGCTAATGTGGTTGCTGACGCTTTGAGCAGAAAGGCTTACTGCAACAGTCTGATTCTTAAGCCTCATCAACCCGAGCTTTGTGAAGCTTTCCGCAAACTTAATCTGCAAGTTGGTCCTCAAGGTTTCCTTGCCAACCTTCAAGTCTCTCCTACCTTGGAAGACCAGATTCGCCAAGCTCAGCTCCTTGATGCTATGGTGAAAAAGGTGAAGATTGGGATTGCCAAGAGTCAGTCCAAGTACAAGTGCTACCGCCTTGATGACAAGGACACTCTCTTCTTCGAGGATCGTATTGTTGTGCCCAAAGGTGACCTCTGTAAAGTGATCATGAACGAGGCTCACAATTCTCTCCTCTCCATCCACCCTGGGAGCACGAAGATGTATCAGGACCTCAAGCAAGCTTATTGGTGGACTCGAATGAAGCGCGAGATCGCTCAATTCGTGAATGAATGTGATGTCTGCAGAAGAGTGAAGGCAGAACACCAAAGGCCAGCTGGTCTCCTCCAACCTCTTGCCATTCCAGAATGGAAGTTTGACCACATTGAGATGGACTTCGTGACTAGGTTTCCAAAGTCCAAGCGTGGCAATGATGTTATATTCGTTGTCATCGACAAACTCACCAAAGTGGCTCATTTTTTGCCTATCAAAGAGTCGATCACTGCAGCTCAATTGGCAGAACTCTATACCTCTCGTATTGTCTCTCTGCACGGTATTCCTCAAGTGATCTCTTCAGACCGTGGCAGCATATTTACCTCTAAATTTTGGGATTCTTTCCAGAAGGCCATGGGCACTAACATCCACTTCAGCACAGCTTTCCATCCTCAAACAAGCGGTCAAGTCGAGCGTGTCAACCAGAGTCTTGAAGATATGCTCAGGGTTTGTCTGATCTCCTTCGGCATGAAGTGGGAGGATTGTCTTCCTTATGTTGAATTCTCTTACAACAACAGTTTTCAAGCAAGTTCGGGCAAGGCCCCATTTGAAATTCTGTATGGCAGGAAGTGCCGTACCCCTCTCAACTGGTCTGAAACTGGTGAACGTCAGCTTTTTGGTAATGACTTAATCACAGAAGCAGAAGAAATGTGCAAAGTCGTTCGAGATAACCTCAAAGCAGCCCAATCCCGCCAGAAGAGCTACTATGATAGTAAGCACCGTGATTTGGCTTTCGAGATCGGAGATCATGTTTACCTCCGCGTCTCTCCTATGAAAGGTACTCGTCGCTTCGGTATCAAAGGGAAGCTTGCCCCTAGATACGTGGGACCTTTCAAGATTGTCAGCAAGAGAGGCGACCTCGCCTATCAACTCGAGTTTCCTTCAAACTTTGCAAATGTTCATGACGTGTTCCATGTCTCTCAGCTTCGAAAGTGCTTCAAGACTCCTGACCGCACCGTCAACTTCGAGGACATTGAGCTCCAAGAAGATCTCTCCTATCGTGAGGACCCAGTTGCTATTCTTGAAGAGACTGAACGCAAGACTCGCAACAAGTCAATCAAATTTCTCAAAGTCAAGTGGTCACACCATTCCGACCGTGAAGCTACCTGGGAACGCGAGGATCACCTCCGTTCTGAGTACCCGGCGTTCTTTCAGTCCTAGATCTCGGGACGAGATCCTTTCGTAGTGGTGGAGTGTTGTAACACCCCGGATATAACTTTCCCAATTTGTACTCCAACTCTTGCCGTTTCCGGCGTTAAGTTATATTTATTTTTCTCGGGTTCGGGTCTTTGTCTCCGTGTGTTGTTGTCTTTGTCATGCATCTCATATCATGTCATCATGTGCATTGCATTTGCATACGTGTTCATCTAATGCATTCGAGCTTTTTCTCCGTTGTCCGTTTTGCATTACGGCGCTTCGTTCTCCTCCGGTGGTCGTTTCCACCTTTCTTTCATGTGTGGGGATTAAATATTTCCGGATTGGACCGAGACTTGCCAAGCGGCCTTGGTTTACTACCCATAGACCGCCTGTCAAGTTTCGTACCATTTGGACTTCGTTTGATACTCCAACGGTTAACCGAGGGACCGAAAAGGCCTCGTGTGTGTTGCAGCCAAACACCCCTCCAATTTGGCCCAAAACCCACCAAACTCTGTCCATCTCCTAGAGCGTTCGATCACGATCGCGTGGCCGAAAACCGCACCTCATTTGGACTCTCCTAGCTCCACTTATGCCTATAAATAGCCCCCCCCCCCCCGTTTTCGGATCTCTCTCCCTCTCCGAAACCCCTAAAAAAGGCAGATCTCGCGCGCCGGACGTGTCCAGCCCGCGCCGAACTACGTCCGCCGGCCGCCACCGCCAATCCGCCGCCGCCACCTCGCCGCCGCCGCGGCCCGGGAGGCCCAAACCGGGCCGCCGCGAGCCCGAGCCGCCCCCGCGCCTCCCGGCCTCCTCTCGCCGCCGCCTCCCTCGGCTCAGGCGGGCGCCGCCGCCGAGGGCCGCCACCGCCGTCGACGCGGGCCGCCACCGCCGCCGCGGGCCGCCCCGCCACCGCTCCGCCCCGAGACGGCCAAGCTCCGCCGCCCCTTCTCACCGCCTCGCGCCGCTGCCTCCGCCCCCGGCCTCTCCTTCCTCTGATCCGGTCTCCGGCGACCTCAACTCCGGCGGTGAACAGTGTTTCCGGCGATCCTCGGAATCCGTGCCGATCTAGATCTGAGATCTGAAATTTGACGGTTGACTTTTCCCTCCGAACCCTAATTTTTTATGCAATCTTTGACCTATGATATCTCCGCATCCCTGACTCCGATTTGGGCATATAGTATATCAAAATGTTCGCCTCGATGAGTACATCATTTCATTCCATTGCATCATTTTCATTTGAGTTCATCTTGATGCCCGAAATGCTGCTAGAAGGAGGCTTCGTGAGTTAATTGTCAGATCCGCTAGTTCATCTTAGACTTTTGTCATTTTTGCCATGATTATTGTGTGCATGATATGCCTGTGAGTCCTTCATATGTTTTGTTAAGCATCTTGTTATCTTTCCATTGGTGCAACCCATGCATTTTTAGGATGTGTTTGGTGACTTGTGCAAGGCACCCGGTAAATCTGTTTTCAGGGACTTAGTAGTTTTCACTAAGTCTAGGATTATTTAGTTCACGATGCCATATATTCATGCTATTTCCTAGCGATCCGTGCCTCTTTTGAGGATGGTCAGTAAGGGAGTTTTGTTAACCTTATAGAGCTTTATCCATCCATGTCTTTTTTTGCAATTATGGAGCACCCTAGATTGAGTCAATCGAGCTCTACTTTTGCTTCGTTGTGAATCTGGGTAGATCGTCAACTTGTTTGCGATTTTGCCGATGCTATTGTAGTTGATCCGTGCATGCTATGCCATTGTTCTTGCCATGTCTAGCTTGAATTTTGTGCCTTCTTAAGGGATGTATGCTTGTCTTGCCATGACTTGCACCGTGGTGAGTGCATCGAGCTCGTAAACATGCCTTCGTGAGTTATGTTTCAGCATGTCCCAGTTTTCACTAAGTATGAAAACTGATTATTTTTTTTGCTATGTTCGTGTGCTTGTTAGTATATTTTGTGATCCCTTTTGGCTCAAGGTCACTAAGGAATTTTGTTAAGCTTGTTGAGTAGCTCCATGCCATTTCTTTCTTTGTCATGTTCAGGTCCTGTAGCATGTTGTTTTTTTGCTCCGAAGAGGGCTATATGATCTGAAATTCCAGACAAGTGTTAATTTCACTGTCTGAGATCTGTTTGTCATTTACGTTTTTGCCATGCTTGTTTGAACCTGTTAATGAATGATTTGGCCGTAGCTCAGTGCTAGGCTTTTGTTAAGCATCTTGTGTGCATCCCTGCTATGTATTTTGTTGTCATGTTTGGGTGTTGTAGCATGTTCATCTCATTGCATTTAGATGCCTACTTGCTGCAAATCGCAGACCGGTGTCATTTTTGAAACGCTTGCCATTTCCAAACCGTAACTCCGATTCCAGCGTTCTTTATATCGTTTTCAAGCGATTTCATCTCATCTTTCCAGTGGGCACTTGGTTTTCCATGTTGAGGCCAGGTTCATGCATTTCCTGTCATGTCTTGCATTTTGCATCCCGCATCGCATCCCGCATAGCATATCATCTTTACATCGTGTTGTTTGAGTTTGCACGTGGTTGATTGAATCCTTGTTGCTTGTTTGTCTTGTTTGGGTAGAGCCGGAAGACGAGTTCGCTAACGAGGAGCCCGTTGAGTTTGCTTTTGAGGATCCAGTCAACTCTGACAACTGTGCAGGCAAGATGATCATACCCTCGAAATCACTACTATCTTTGCTATGCTAGTTTGCTCGCTCTTTTGCTATGCCATTGCTACGATGCCTACCACTTTCTTGAAAGCCTCCTAAATTGCCATGTCAAACCTCTAACCCACCATTGTCCTAGCAAACCGTTGATTGGCTATGTTACCGCTTTGCTCAGCCCCTCTTATAGCGTTGCTAGTTGCAGGTGAAGATTGGAGACCTTTCCTTGTTGGAACATCTTTTATTTACTTGTTGGGATATCATTATATTATCTTGCTATCTTAATGCATCTATATACTTGGTAAAGGGTGGAAGGCTCGGCCTCTCGCCCAGTGTTTTGTTCCACTCTTGCCGCCCTAGTTTCCGTCATATCGGTGTTATGTTCCCGGATTTTGCGTTCCTTACGCGGTTGGGTTATAATGGGAACCCCTTGATGTTTCGCCTTGATTAAAGCTTTTCCAGCAATGCCCAACATTGGTCTTACCATTTGCCACCTAGCCTTTTCTTTCCCTTGGGTTCTGCAGACTCAAGGGTCATCTTATTTTACCCCCCCCCCCCGGGCCAGTGCTCCTCTGAGTGTTGGTCCACCTGTCAGCTACCGGTGGCCACCAGGGGCAACTCTGGGCTGGCCTACCCATACCTAGGACAATCTGAGTGTGCCCTGAGAAAGAGATATGTGCAGCTCCTATCGGGATTTGTCGGCACATTCGGGCGGTGTTGCTGGTCTTGTTTTAACCTGTCGAAGTGTCTTGAATTACCGAGATACCGAGCCTGATCGGAACATCTTGGGAGGAGGTCTATTCCTTCGTTGGCCGTGAGAGCTTGTCATGGGCTAAGTTGGGACTCCCCTGCAGGGATTGAACTTTCGAAAGCCGTGCCCGTGGTTATGGCCAGATGGGAATTTGTTAATGTCCGGTTGTAGATAACTTGAACCTTAATTAATTAAAATGAATCAACCGAGTGTGTTACCGTGATGGCCTCTTCTCGGCAGATTCCGGGAAGTGGACACGGTGTTGGAGTAATGTTTGCGCAGGTTGCTCTCTAGTTTCTCGCTCGTGCTTTGCCTCCTCTTCTCGCTCTCTTTTGCGAATAAGTTAGCCACCATACTTGCTAGTCGCTTGCTGCAGCTCCACTCATATTTTACCTTGCCTTACCTATAAGCTTGAATAGTCTTGATCACGAGGGTGTGAGATTGCTGAGTCCCTGTGGCTCACAGATTACTATTACACCAGATGCAGGGCCTGATGATTCCGCTCCAGGAGACGCGTATGAGCTCAAGTGGGAGTTCGACGAAGACTCTCAACGATACTACGTTTCCTTTCCCGATGATCAGTAGTGGTGCCCAGTTGGGGGTGATTGGGACCATGTCGCATGTTGGGTTCTCTTTTATTTTGGCGCCGTAGTCGGGCCATGAGTGTTTGGATGATGTTATGTTATTTATGTAATTGATTGACGTGGCGAGTGTAAGCCAACTATGTTATCTCCCTTTTATTATCATATTACATGGGATGTTGTGAAGATTGCCTAACTTGTGACATATGCCTTCAATTCGATTATGTCTCTAAGTCGTGCCTCGACACGTGGGAGCTATAGTCGCATCGAGGGTGTTACAAGTTGGTATCAGAGCCTTCCCCGACCTTAGGAGCCCCATTGCTTGATCGTTTTTTAGCGGCCGAGTTGTGTCTAGAAAAATGTTTTGAGTCTTTAGGAATTATATATCGGAGAGTTTAGGAATTCTTTTTACTTCCCAGTCTCCTCATCACTCTGGTAAGGCATCCTAACGTAGAGTTTTGACTCTTCTCTTCTCAAATTTCACTAAATTTTTTTTAGGATCACGCGAGTATCTTGGAATCGTTCCGATGGTTTTATGATGAGAACATTGTCTTGGTGCCTCCTGTCAGGGGTTTAGTGGAAGTGTCCCGGGGAGTTGAGCTCTGAGGTGTTGTCATCATAATTTTATCGTTGCAATTCTGGAATACTTGAGATATTTTCGCCGACATCGAAAATCTCTTTTATGCAGTTCGTTGGTGAGATAACCTCGACGCCACCCAGTACTGGGGCGGGAGTTTGGGAGTATCGCCATAACTTGTATAACGGATGATTTTCGAAGGTTGAGGTAGATGGTTTCCGAAGGTTTCTTGGTTATGTGTTAAAGGATGGATATAGCTAGATGTAGGATTTGCTAGTTTGGGTGAGATATTATGCTTCCCCTGTATCCCCAACACCTGATTGCATAACCGGAAAGGTTCGGGAGTTTCATAGGTGGGAATTCTCATAGCTCTAGTTCTTCTTCCACGGATATTGGTTTGAGATTGGGATTTCTTACCGATTATTCGTTCTTGATCCGTACCTTGTTGATTTATTTCTCAACCTTAATTCTACGTGGCTTCTCAATTTATGGATATGTGACCATTTCAAGAGGAATGCATTCGTTCATTTTGTTCGGATGTGAAGACTAGATGTTGCAATTTTCATCCTGTTGGATTCAGCTTCAATATTTATCTGTCAATGTGCTAATGGTAGTCAACCTCTTCAGGATGGCTCCTCCAACGTGCACGACTCCGAATCCTGATCCGCCATCACCTCCACCTCCTCCAGAGGCATGGCAAGCTGTGATGGCCGCAACCAATGCAAACACACAGCTGATCATGCAAATTCTTCAAGAGCGCAATCAAGGCAGTCAAGGGAATCAAGGCAGCAATCAGAGTCACTTTGCTACACTCAACCAGTTCCTTGCTAACGGGCCAAAGACTTTCAGCAATTGTGTTGAGGCAACCGATGCTGACGATTGGCTTGTGGATCTGTGTAAGCATTTCGAGTGCAGTAACGTCAGGCCTGAGGACTTTGTCAAGTTCGCTTCCTTCCAACTCAAAGATCAAGCTGCAGAATGGTTCCAGCAGTACAAGGACTCCAGACATGGACGTGTTATCACTTGGGATGATTTCCGTCGAGATTTCCGAGCTCATCATATTCCGCAGAGCGTGGTTGAAAGAAAGCGTGAGGAATTCCGCAATCTGAAGCAAGGCTCTTTGTCTATCTATGACTACAACAAGTTGTTCCAGAAGCTTGCCCGCTTTGCCAAGCAGGACGTGCCTGATGAGAAGAGCATGATATACCAGTTCAGGGGTGGTCTCAGAGAAGATATTCAGCTCGCTATTGTTCTCTTCGAGCCCTTGAGATACGATGAGTTCTACAACATGGCACTGAAGCAAGAGGCTGCTCAGTTGAGGTGTGATGCTTCCAGGAAGTGGGTCAGAGATGTTACTCCTTCTTCCTCTACTCAAGTGGCCAAGTAGCAGAAGTTTTGGCTTCCTCCTCCTCCGTTCCGTCAGCCGTATCAGCAGAAGAGCAAAGGTGGCAGTGGTTCTTCCCACCCACCCAACCCTGGCTTTCAGAACAAGACTTCGTCTCAAGCTCCAAGATCGAGTACTCCGTATCACCGTCCTCTTTCAGAGGTCACGTGCAACAAGTGCCAACAGAAGGGTCACTATGCCAACAAGTGTCTCAACCAGAGGCGTCTTCCTCCTCCTCCTCCTGTCAGATCGGCAAGTACAGCTGTGGTCAAGCATAACCCCAAGCATGCCAAGGTCAATTTGATGAATGCAGCTCAGGCAGAGGACTCGTCAGATGTGATCATGGGTAACCTTCCTGTTAATGATATTCCCGCAAAAGTTCTTTTTGACACTGGTGCATCGCATTGCTTCATCTCGAGACCGTTTACAAATAGGCATGAATTGGTTTCGCAAGTTTTGCCTAGTCCTTTAGCAGTTGTTTCTCCCGGTAAGCGCATGCAGGCTAACTCCATCGTTCCGGATGTTTCTATCACTTTGGGTGACTACAAGTTCTTGGCTTCTCCTATGGTTCTCGGTGACTCGGATATTGATCTTATTCTCGGAATGGATTGGCTTTCTAAGCACAAGGCACATCTTGATTGTGCTGCCAGGCAGATTCAATTGACTCATTCGTCTGAGGATGTAATTGTCTTTGCCGCTCGTGATAATACTATCCGTCTGTTTTCTCTCAATGAGAAGGGTGAATTGGATGCCATCTCTCAAATTCCAGTCGTTTGCGAATATCAAGACGTCTTTCCAGAAGAGCTCCCAGGAATGCCTCTGCACCGGCCAGTTGAATTCGTTATTGATCTTAAGCCTGGCACGGAACCTGTGTGCAAGCGTCCTTACAAGCTCGGACCTGAAGAGTTGAAGGAGCTGAAGAAGCAACTCGATGAGCAAGAAAGAATGGGTCTCATCCGGCCTAGTTCTTCTTCGTGGGGTTGTGGTGTTCTTTTTGTGAAGAAGAAGGATGGAACGGACCGACTTTGTGTTGATTACCGTCCAGTGAACAAGAAGACCATCAAGAACAAATATCCACTTCCCAACATCAATGAGCTGTTCGAACAACTCAAAGGTGCCCAAGTATTCTCCAAGCTTGATCTCCGTATGGGTTATCACCAGATTCGCATTCGTGAAGAAGATATTCCCAAGACAGCATTCAGAACAAGCTTTGGTTCATATGAATACACTGTCATGTCTTTTGGCCTCGCCAACGCTCCTCCGACATTCTCTCGCATGATGAACTTCTTCCTTAACGCCTACACCAATGACTTCGTTTTGGTCTATCTCGACGACATTCTGGTTTTCTCGAAGAACAAGGAAGATCATGCCAAGCACTTGCGTTTGGTTCTCGATAAGCTCAGAGAACATCAGTTCTACGCCAAGTTCTCCAAGTGTGAATTTTGGCTTGATGAGGTTCTTTATCTTGGTCATATCATCTCTGCCAAGGGCATTGCCGTGAATCCTGAGAAGGTGTCTGCAATTGTGAATTGTGAACCTCCTCAGAACGTGAAGCAACTCCGCAGTTTTCTCGGTCTCGCAAGCTATTGCCGAAGATTCGTTGAAAACTTTTCTAAGATCGCGAAGCCTCTCTCTAATCTTCTTAAGAAGCACGTCAAGTACGTTTGGTCTCCGGAGTGTGATATTGCTTTCAACACTTTGAAAGAGAAATTGATCACTGCTCCAGTTCTGACTCCGCCTGATGAATCCAAGTCGTATGAGGTCTTTTGTGATGCCTCTCTCCAAGGTCTTGGCGCAGTTTTGATGCAAGAGAAGAAAGTGGTTGCTTATACATCTCGCCAGTTGAAGCCTAATGAGAAGAACTACCCCACTCATGATCTCGAGTTGGCGGCAGTTGTGCATGCTCTTTTAACTTGGAGACATCTTCTATTGGGAAGAAAAGTGGACATTTTCACTGATCACAAGAGTCTCAAGTACATCTTCACTCAGCCTAATCTCAACCTCAGGCAAACTCGATGGGTCGAGATGATTCAAGAGTATAATCCGAGTATTGATTACACTCCAGGCAAGGCTAATGTGATTGCTGACGCTTTGAGCAGAAAGGCTTACTGCAACAATCTGATTCTTAAGCCTCATCAACCCGAGCTTTGTGAAGCTTTCCGCAAACTTAATCTGCAAGTTGTTCCTCAAGGTTTCCTCGCCAACCTTCAAGTCTCTCCTACCTTGGAAGACCAGATTCGCCAAGCTCAGCTCCTTGATGCTATGGTGAAAAAGGTGAAGATTGGGATTGCCAAGAGTCAGTCCAAGTACAAGTGCTACCGCCTTGATGACAAGGACACTCTCTTCTTCGAGGATCGTATTGTTGTGCCCAAAGGTGACCTCCGTAAAGTGATCATGAACGAGGCTCACAATTCTCTCCTCTCCATCCACCCTAGGAGCACGAAGATGTATCAGGACCTCAAGCAAGCTTATTGGTGGACTCGAATGAAGCGTGAGATCGCTCAATTCGTGAATGAATGTGATGTCTGCAGAAGAGTGAAGGAAGAACACCAAAGGCCAGCTGGTCTCCTCCAACCTCTTTCTATTCCAAAATGGAAGTTTGACCACATTGAGATGGACTTCGTGACTGGGTTTCCAAAGTCCAAGCGTGGCAATGATGCTATATTCGTTGTCATCGACAAACTCACCAAAGTGGCTCAATTGGCGGAACTCTATACCTCTCGTATTGTCTCTCTGCACGGTATTCCTCAAGTGATTTCTTCAGACCGTGGCAGCATCTTTACCTCCAAGTTTTGGGATTCTTTCCAGAAGGCCATGGGCACTAACATCCACTTCAGCACATCTTTCCATCCTCAAACAAGCGGTCAAGTTGAGTGTGTCAACCAGAGTCTTGAAGATATGCTCAGGGTTTGTGTGATCTCCTTCGGCATGAACTGGGAGGATTGTCTTCCTTATGTTGAATTCTCTTACAACAACAGTTTTCAAGCAAGTTCGGGCAAGGCCCCATTTGAAATTCTGTATGGCAGGAAGTGCCGTACCCCTCTCAACTGGTCTGAAACCGGTGAACGTCAGCTTTTGGGTAATGACTTAATCACAGAAGCAGAAGAAATGTGACAAGTCATTCAAGATAACCTCAAAGAAGCCCAATCCCGCCAGAAGAGCTACTATGATAGTAAGCACCGTGATTTGGCTTTCGAGATCGGAGATCATGTTTACCTCCGCGTCTCTCCTATGAAAGGTACTCGTCGCTTCGGTATCAAAGGGAAGCTTGCCCCTAGATACGTGGGACCTTTCAAGATTGTCAGCAAGAGAGGCGACCTCGCCTATCAACTCGAGCTTCCTTCAAACTTTGCAAATGTTCATGACGTGTTCCATGTCTCTCAGCTTCGAAAGTGCTTCAAGACTCCTGACCGCACCGTCAACTTCGAGGACATTGAGCTCCAAGAAGATCTCTCCTATCGTGAGCACCCTGTTGCTATTCTTGAAGAGACTGAACGCAAGACTCGCAACAAGTCAATCAAATTTCTCAAAGTCAAGTGGTCACACCATTCCGACCGTGAAGCTACCTAGGAACGCGAGGATCACCTCCGTTCTGAGTACCCGGCGTTCTTTCAGTCCTAGATCTCGGGACGAGATCCTTTCATAGTGGTGGAGTGTTGTAACACCCCAGATATAACTTTCCCAATTTGTACTCCAACTCTTGCCATTTCCGGTGTTAAGTTATATTTATTTTTCTCGGGTTCGGGTCTTTGTCTCCGTGTGTTGTTCTCTTTGTCATGCATCTCATATCATGTCATCATGTGCATTGCATTTGCATACGTGTTCATCTCATGCATTCGAGCTTTTTCTCCGTTGTCCGTTTTGCATTCCGGCACTTCGTTCTCCTCCGGTGGTCGTTTCCACCTTTCTTTCATGTGTGGGGATTAAACATTTCCGGATTGGACCGAGACTTGCCAAGCGGCCTTGGTTTACTACCGGTAGACCGCCTGTCAAGTGTCGTACCATTTGGACTTCGTTTGATACTCCAACGGTTAACCGAGGGACCGAAAAGGCCTCGTGTGTGTTGCAGCCCAACACCCCTCCAATTTGGCCCAAAACCCACCAAACTCTGCTCCATCTCCTAGAGCGTTCGATCACGATCGTGTGGCCGAAAACCGCACCTCATTTGGACTCTCGTAGCTCCACTTATGCCCATAAATAGCCCCCCCGTTTTCGGATCTCTCTCCCTCTCCGAAACCCCTAAAAAAAGCAGATCTCGCGCGCCGGACGTGTCCGACCCACGCCGGACAACGTCCGTCGGCCGCCACCGCCAATCCGCCGCCGCCACGTGGAGCCGCCACCTCGCCGCCGCCGCGGCCCGGGAGGCCCAAACCGGGCCGCCGCGAGCCCGAGCCGCCCCCGCACCTCCCGGCCTCCTCTCGCCGCCGCCTCCCTCGGCTCAGGCGGGCGCCGCCGCCGCGGGCCGCCACCGCCGTCGACGCGGGCCGCCACCGCCGCCGCGGGCCGCCCCGCCACCGCTCCGCCCCGAGCCGGCCGAGCTCCGCCGCCCCTCCTCACCGCCTCGCGTCGCTGCCTCCGCCCCCGGCCTCTCCCTCCTCGGATCCGGCCTCTGGCGACCTCAACTCCGTCGGTGAATAGTGTTTCCGGCGATCCTTGGAATCCGTGCCGATCCAGATCTGAGATCTGAAATTTGACGGTTGACTTTTCCCTCCGTACCCTATTTTTTTATGCAATCTTTGACCTATGATATCTCCGCATCCGTAGCTCCGATTTGGGCATATAGTATATCAAAATGTTCGCCTCGATGAGTACATCATTTCATTCCACTGCATCATTTTCATTTGAGTTAATCTTGATGCACGAAATGCTGCTAGAAGGAGGCTTCGTGAGTTAATTGTCAGATCCGCTAGTTCATCTTAGACTTTTGTCATTTTTGCCATGATTATTGTGTGCATGATATGCCTGTGAGTCCTTCATATGTTTTGTTAAGCATCTTGTTATCTTTCTAGAGGTGCAACCCATGCATTTTTAGGATGTGTGTGGTGACTTATGCTAGCTTGCAAAGTGAGGCACCCGGTAAATCTGTTTTCAGGGACTTAGTAGTTTTCACTAAGTCTGGGATTATTTAGTTCACGATGCCATATATTCATGCTATTTCCTAGTGATCCGTGCCTCTTTTGAGGATGGTCAGTAAAGGAGTTTTGTTAACCTTATAGTGCTCTATCCATCCATGTCTTTTTTTGCAATTATGGAGCACCCTAGCTTGAGTCAATCAAGCTCTACTTTTGCTTCGTTGTGAATCTGGGCAGATCGTCAACTTGTTTGCGATTTTGCCGATGCTATTGTAGTTGATCCGTGCATGCTATGCCATTGTTCTTGCCATGTCTAGGTTGAATTTTGTGCCTTGTTAAGGGATGTATGCTTGTATTGCCATGACTTGCACCGTGGTGAGTGCATCGAGCTCGTAAACATGCCTTCGTGAGTTATGTTTCAGCATGTCCCAGTTTTCACTAAGTATGAAAACTGATTATGTTTTTGCTATGTTCGTGTGCTTGTTAGTATATTTTGTGATCCCTTTTGGCTCAAGGTCACTAAGGGACTTTTGTTAAGCTTGTTGAGTAGCTCCATGCCATTTCTTTCTTTGTCATGTTCAGGTCCTGTAGCATGCTGTTTTGTTGCTCCGAAGAGGGCTATATGATCTGAAATTCCGGACAAGTGTTAATTTCACTAAGTCTGAGATCTGTTTGTCATTTGCATTTTTGTCATGCTCATTTGAACCTGTTAATGAATGATTTGGCCGTAGCTCAGTGCTAGGCTTTTGTTAAGCATCTTGTGTGCATCCCTGCCATGTATTTTATTGTCATGTTTGGGTGCTGTAGCATGTTCATCTCATTGCATTTAGATGCCTACTTGCTGCAAATCGCAGACCGGTGTCATTTTTGAAACGCTTGCCATTTTTAAACCGTAACTCCGATTCCGGCGTTCTTTATATCGTTTTCAGGCGATTTCATCTCATCTTTTCAGTGGCACACTTGGTTTTCCATGTTGAGGCCAGGTTCATGCATTTCCTGTCATGTCTTGCATTTTGCATCCCGCATCGCATCCCGCATAGCATATCATCTTTACATCGTGTTGTTTGAGTTTGCACGTGGTTGATTGTATCCTTGTTGCTTGTTTGTCTTGTTTGGGTAGAACCGGGAGACAAGTTCGCTAACGAGGAGCCCATTGAGTTTGCTTTTGAGGATCCAGTCAACTCTGACAATTGTGCAGGCAAGATGATCATACCCTCGAAATCACTACTATCTTTGCTATGCTAGTTTGCTCGCTCTTTTGCTATGCCATTGCTACGATGCCTACCACTTGCTTGAAAGCCTCCTAAATTACCATGTCAAACCTCTAACCCACCATTGTCCTAGCAAACCGTTGATTGGCTATGTTACCGCTTTGCTCAGCCCCTCCTATAGCGTTGCTAGTTGCAGGTGAAGATTGGAGACCGTTCCTTGTTGGAACATCTTTTATTTACTTGTTGGGATATCATTATATTATCTTGCTATCTTAATGCATCTATATACTTGGTAAAGGGTGGAAGGCTCGGCCTCTCGCCTAGTGTTTTGTTCCACTCTTGCCGCCCAAGTTTCCGTCATATCGGTGTTATGTTCCCGGATTTTGCGTTCCTTACGCGGTTGGGTTATAATGGGAACCCCTTGATGTTTCGCCTTGATTAAAGCTTTTCCAGCAATGTCCAACATTGGTCTTACCATTTGCCACCTAGCCTTTTCTTTCCCTTGGGTTCTGCAGACTCAAGGGTCATCTTATTTTACCCCCCCGGGCCAGTGCTCCTCTGATTGTTGGTCCACCTGTCAGCTACCGGTGGCCACCAGGGGCAACTCTGGGCTGGCCTACCCGTACCTAGGACAATCTGAGTGTGCCCTAAGAAAGAGATATGTGCAACTCCTATCGGGATTTGTCGGCACATTCGGGCGTTGTTGCTGGTCTTGTTTTAACCTGTCGAAGTGTCTTGAATTACCGAGATATCGAGCCTGATCGGAACGTCTTGGGAGGAGGTCTATTCCTTCGTTGGCCGTGAGAGCTTGTCATGGGCTAAGTTGGGACTCCCCTGCAGGGATTGAACTTTCGAAAGCCATGCCCGCGGTTATGGGCAGATGGGAATTTGTTAATGTCCGGTTGTAGATAACTTGAACCTTAATTTAATTAAAATGAATCAACCGAGTGTGTTACCGTGATGGCCTCTTCTCGGCGGATTCTGGGAAGTGGACACGGTGTTGGAGTAATGTTTGCGCAGGTTGCTCTCTAGTTTCTCGCTCGTGCTTTGCCTCCTCTTCTCGCTCTCTTTTGCGAATAAGTTAGCCACCATACTTGCTAGTCGCTTGCTGCAGCTCCACTCATATTTTACCTTGCCTTACCTATAAGCTTGAATAGTCTTGATCGCGAGGGTGCGAGATTGCTGAGTCCCTGTGGCTCACAGATTACTATTACACCAGATGCAGGGCCTGATGATTCCGCTCCAGGAGACGCGTATGAGCTCAAGTGGGAGTTCGACGAAGACTCTCAACGATACTACGTTTCCTTTCCCGATGATCAGTAGTGATGCCCAGTTGGGGGTGATTGGGACCGTGTTGCATGTTGGGTTCTCTTTTATTTTGGCGCCGTAGTCGAGCCATGAGTGTTTGGATGATATTATGTTATTTATGTAATTGATTGACGTGGCGAGTGTAAGCCAACTATGTTATCTCCCTTTTATTATCATATTACATGGGATGTTGTGAAGATTGCCTAACTTGCGACATATGCCTTCAATGCGATTATGTCTCTAAGTCGTGCCTCGACACGTGGGAGCTATAGTCGCATCGAGGGTGTTACAAGGAAGCCCCCAAGTGAACTGGGTATTTAAATTTGTGCTTCACAAACAAAGTTTGGACAAGGAAATTTTTTAGAAGCAACTTTTTTTCCAAAAAGGTATAATGCTTGGCCGAACCGAACACAAGTTAAAAATTTAAAACTTGGAGCATGAAGGCAACTTAGCTGGTTAATGTGTTCGGTGTTGACGACACGGTCCAAGCTTGATGCGGGACAAGGTTCCATCCCCCAAGCCGGTCCCGAGGTGGTGGAGCAAAGAGCTCGGGCACTCCGAAGTTGTGACATAACATGGTCAATGCAGGCCGGCAGAGTGATGCTAAAGTCCCCGGCATGGGGTAATGAAGTGTTGACGAAGCCCCCCGTCCAGCCGAGGTGACGCCAAAGGATATGGTCCGGCTGGATCATTTTCCTGTGCACAAAAAATAGTGCAAACCGGAGATAATAGTAATAATAATAAAAAAATCGTTGCATAACAAATAATTTATGCAAAGTGAGTAATAAAAGAAATATGGCCTGGCGCCGAAGTCAATGTCGATGCAGGGCGTCGGCGTGATGCGGTAAAGGCGTGGCAAAACCTGAATCCACAGGTCGGTCCGAGTTCCGGATGCGGCGTTCGCCGAACTATGTACGTAAACTGACCAAACCACCATGCGATTGTCGTTACTTCGGCCACTATTTGATAGACCTGCGTACATATGATGGACAAACCAGAGTAATAATTTCTTGGGAAAAATGAACCCAAACAAGCAAAAAATACTAGGATTAATAGCACCTGGTTTATTTGTTGTAGCAATCCGAAGAAAGGTGATTCCCAAAATTGGGACTCGATCCGCACACCCATTGCCTCATGGGAGATAAAGCGACGGCACGGCGATGCTGGCAAAGGTTGGCTCGCCGAGGCAAAGCCCTTAGTCCAGCTAATGTGACGGAGCTGGTCGGCTAGTGACGCCGAAGTCTCCGGAGTATAGGTTGATGAAGAGATGGCGAAGCCCCCAGTCCAGACGAGATGTCGAAGCCTCGATGTCAGCCGATGAGTCGAAGTAGGTCGGCGTGATGGACACCGGCTTGAAGGAGCAACAGTGCGGCCCTGCCAATGCAGGTCGTGACGTGGTCAATGCCGGCTTGATGAAGTGACCGTGCGGCGATGCCGGTGTGCCCGCTTCGTGTAATCCGTGGGGTGGCGATGTTGGTGATGATTTATCCTTCACGAAGCTGAACTCCTGTTCGGCTCGCCGAGATGATGATCCGAAGATATTGAGCTCGTCTCAACAAAGTCACGACGTGTCTAGCGCAGGTCAGCAGCCGTGGAGCAATATTGCCGGACTGGTTTGACACCAGCATGATGGTGACGATCATGTTCAAAAGATCTTAAAGTTAGTGGGATGTGTTCGGGAACAAAACACAATACCCCATACAAAACTTCCTTCAAAAATGATGTCCGAAATCCCATTCATAAAAAAGACGAACTCGGGTCGGATTTGTTTTTGCGCAGAAAACAAATCCGAAAAGTGGTGCACTAATCGGAAGGTTGACGAAGTTTGTACGGTCGGATCGAGCTTAAATTTTGAGGGGTGGTAGATATAAGAATTCTGCAGCCGATCAACAGTTGGATCTTCCAAAGGACGTCCGAGCTAGAAGCTGGACACCACGCCCCAAACTCATCCAGATTCCCATCCAGATTTGACAGGGCTCCGGTATATCGCGGATTGCCAGAGATTCCTCCATCGGAACTCGACGAATTTTTCCAGAGTTGTTGTAGACCCAATTCTGCACAATTCCACTGAAGCAATCGTTAAAACGACACTTGAGGAGGTTGTGGCAGCGTATACGAGTTCGATGTCCAAAAAAATAGCACGGTCGCCCGATGGTAGTGTTGACGTTGAGCCCCCGGGCTCCCTGTATGATTTCTCCATGATCTTGAGAGAGATTGGAGTTGATGTTGATGAAGGCCCTCATCCGAACATGACGATCGGAGGTAGGGCACAGTCCTCAGTCCAGCCAAGGTGACCGGCCGAGCCATTGATGAAGAAGCCGGCGTCATAGTTGACCTGGGGGCGAGCCATCGATCCTTTTGCCGATCACACAGCGGAACTCTCAATGAAAGCACCAATGTCGGTGTCAAAACCGGCGGATCTCGGGTAGGGAGTCCCGAACTGTGCGTCTAAGATCGATGGTAACAGGAGGCAAGGGACACGATGTTTTACCCAGGTTCGGGCCCTCTTGATGGAGGTAATACCCTATGTCCTTGTTGATTGTTCTTGATGATATGAATATTACAAGAGTTGATCTACCACGAGATCGTAGAGGCTAAACCCTAAAAGCTAGCCTATGGTATGATTGTATGTATATCATCTATCGACTGGCCTAGCCTTGGTTTATATAATGCACCAGAGGCTTAGGATAACAAGAGTCCTAGACGAATAAGCCGGTGGTGGAGGAGTCCTTGTCTTGATCATCAAGTCTTGTGGAATCTTCCTTGTATGCGGCAGCTGTCCGGACTGGCCCATGAGTATAGGGCCTTGGGGGTCCTCGGCCCAATCCAACTGATCGGGAGATGACGTGATGAGTACCCCCTAGTCCAGGACACCGTCAGTCATTGACTTAGACCGCCGGGTTATCTGTCTGGCCAAAGTTTCATCCTCAGGTAATTCACCCCGGGTCATATAAGCCAAATAGGGAACTGTCCAATTAGGAATAGCATGAAGAGCCTCCACCAGTTGTGCCTCCGGGTTAGGAATAGCAAGATCCTCCTCTGTAGGCAATTTGACAGAAGGGTTATGCAGAATATCCAGGAAAGTGTTAGGTGGCACCGGCTTACGCTGAGACCCTAACCGGCTTAAAGCATCAGCCGCCTCATTTTTCCTATGATCAACATGTTCAACTTGATAACCCTTGAAGTGACCTGCGATAGCATCGACCTCTCGATGATAAGCCGCCATGAGTGGATCTTTAGAATCCCAAGAGCCAGAAACTTGCTGAGCTACCAGATCTAAGTCGCCGAAGCATCTCACCCGGCTTAATTTCATTTCCTTAGCCATCCGAAGACCATGGAGCAAGGCCTCATACTCAGCTACATTGTTAGTACAAGGGAACATCAACTGGAGAATATAAGAAAATTTATCACCTCGTGGGGAAGTTAAGACAACTCCAGCCCCCGAGCCCTCCAATTGCCTGGACCTATGAAAGTGGATAGTCCAATATGTGCTATCTGGCTTCTCCTCCGGCATCTGCAACTCTGTCCAATCATTGATAAAATTCACAAGTGCTTGAGACTTGATTGTTTGTATGAGGCACATACTTTAAACCATGAGGTCCAAGCTCAATGGCCCACTTGGCTATCCGACCTGTGGCTTCTCTATTTTGAATGATTTCCCCTGAAGAGGCAGAACTAACCACAGTGATAGGATGACCCAGAAAATATGGTTTCATCTTCCGGCTAGCCATAAAAACCCCGTATACAAGCTTCTGCCAATGTGGATACCTCTGTTTGGACTCAATAAGGACCTCACTGATGTAATAAACCGGTCGTTGAACCATATATTCTTTGCCTGCTTCCTTCCTTTCTACCACAATGGCTACACTAACAGTTGGGCTATTGGTAGCCACATATAACAGCAAAGGCTCCTTGTCAACAGGAGCAGCAAGAACTGGTGGTCAGTCAATTGTTTCTTGAAGGCCTCAAATGCCTGATCAGTAGCATCACTCCAGACAAAGTGATATGTCTTCTTCATCATCTGGTACAGAGGGATAGCCCTCTCACCCAACTGGCTTACCAACCAGCTTAAGGCCGTAATACGACCCGCCAAACGCTGAACATCATTGATACACGCTAGCTTAGCCAGAGAGGTGATAGCTTTTATCTTCTCTGGCTCAGCTTCAATACCCCATTTTGAAACCAGAAAACCCAAAAGCTTACCAGCTAGCACACCAAAAACACACGTGGCCGGGTTAAGCATCATCTTATAAACCTGGAGGTTGTCAAAGGTTTCCTTCAAATCATCAATCAGGGTCTCCTTCTTCCTAGACTTCACCACAATATCATCCACATAGGCATGATATTGCGCCCAATCTAATTATGAAGACAATTCTGCACACACCGCTGGTAAGTCGCCTGGGCGCTCTTGAGCCCAAAAGGCATATACACATAGCAGAAGGCTCCAAATGGAGTGATGAAAGTTGTCTTCTCCTGGTCCTTAACTGCCATCTTGATCTGATGATAACCAGAATAAGCATTCAAAAAGCTCGAACGCTCACAACCCGCCGTAGCATCAATAATTTGATAAATACGAGGGAGAGCAAAGGGATCAGTCGGACAAGCTTTGTTTAAGTCTGTGTAGTCCACACACATATGCCAAGTGTCGTTCTTCTTAAGCACCAACACTGGGTTGGCTAACCACTCAGGATGAAAAACTTCAACAATAAACCCAGCCGCCAAAAGCCAGGCCACTTCTTCACCAATGGCTTTACGCCTTTCTTCATTGAAACAACGAAAAAAATTGCTTGACCGGTTTAAACTTTGGATCAATATTAAGAGTGTGCTCAGCGAGTTCCCTCGGTAAACCTGGCATGTAAGAAGGTTTCCATGCAAAGATGTCCCGGTTCTCATGGATGAACTCGATGAGCGTGCTTTCCTATTTCGGATCCAAATTAGCACTGATGTTGAACTGCTTGGATGAATCACTAGGAATGAAATCAACGAGTTTAGTGTCATCAGCCGACTTAAACTTCAAGACTGGATCATGCTTCGTAGTTGGCTTTTTCAAAGACGTCATGTCTGTCGGGTCAACATTGTGCTTGTAGAACTTCAACTCTTCTGTCGCACAAAAAGACTCAGCATAAGCAGCATCACCTTCCTCACACTCAAGGCTATCTTGCGACTCCCATGTACTATTATAGTGCCATTGTGAACCGGCATTTTGAGCTGTAGATATACATAACAAGGCCATGCCATGAATTTGGCATAAGCCGGCCGTCCGAATAGAGCATGATAAGGGCTCTTGATTTTAACCACTTCAAAGTTCAACGTCTCAGATCTGGAATCATACTCGTCTCCGAAAGCAACTTTCAAAGATATCTTACCGACCGGATATGCTGACTTACCAGGTACTACACCGTGAAAAATAGTATTTGACAGTTTAAGGTTCTTGTCAGTCAACCCCATGCGACGGAAAGTATCATAGTAGAGGATATTAATACTGCTGCCTCCATCCATGAGTACCTTAGTGAACTTGTATCCTCCAACTTGAGGCACCAACACCAGCGCCAAATGACCCGTATTATCAACCCGGGGCTGGTGATCCTCACGGCTCCAAACAATGGGCTGCTCAGACCATCATAAATAACGGGGAACCGCCGGCTCAACGGCGTTTACTGCCCTTTTATGAAGCTTCTGAACCCTCTTACATAAACTTGTGGTGAAGACATGGTACTGCCCACTACTCAACTGCTTCGGGTTACTCTGATAACCAGATTGTTGTTGTTGATTCCCCTGACCGTACTTTTGATAACCACCCTGATTGCCTTGATTGCTTGGACGACCCTGGAAACCAGAATTAGAACCGCCACCACCGTAACCCGGACCATGAGAACCGGATCCTGAGCTGCCTCCCGGCTCATGATTTTTCTAGAACACATTTGAATTTTTGAACTCCTTCATAATTTGGCAATCTTTCCAAAGGTGACCGGACGGCCTTTCCCGCGTACCATGCTTTGGGCAAGGCTCATTCATCATCTGCTCAAGATTGCTAGCTGACCCTCCTGCCCGAGGTGGTGGCTTTCCCTTACGACACTGACCATTATTCTGCATGTTGGTGTTGGCCACAAAATCTGACTTACCATCGGCCTTACGCCTACCATTGCCCCCCTGATTCACCGGGTTACGATGCTGGCCCTTGGTGTTGCCACTCTTCTTTCCCTTTCCCGTCTTTTCATCATAAGACTCGGGGTCCTTGGTACTATCAGAGTCGACATATTTAATCAAAGCTACCATCAGCTCCCCCATGTCATTGTAGTGGCGCTTGAGTCGCCCTAGCTTCTGTTTAAGAGGCAAAAATGGCATTTTTTTCTCCAACATTAGGACCGCTGAGCCGGCATTAATGTTATCCGATGAGTGTAGGATGGCTTTGACCCGGTGCACCCAATGGGTCGTTGACTCGCCCTTTGCTTGGGCACAGGCATCCAAATCCACAATTGACATGGGCTGCTTGCACGTATCTTTAAAATTCTGGATGAACCGGGCCTTTAACTCGGCCCACAACCCAATGGAATTGGCAGGCAGGCCCTTTAGCCAAGTACGGGCTGTCTCATCCAGCATCATGGTGAAGTACTTGGCACACGCGGCATCGCTGACCTCCAACAATTCCATGGCCATCTCGTAACTCTCAATCCACGCCTCGGGGGGTAAGTCGGCTGTATAATTAGGCACCTTACATGGTCATTTGAAATCCTTGGGCAAACGCTCATTACACAAAGCTGGTACTAAACATGGTACGCTCGTGGCTCTAGAGGTCATGCCCTGCCTCCACCGAAGTTGTCAGATAAACTGGGGGAGGCTGATGAGCCACTTGCTGACCCGTCTGCTGAGCCGCCAGTTCAGCCTCTCGACGTGCTCCACCCTGGCCCACCAAATTCTGAGCACAATCACGCGTCGGGTCATGCCCACGAGGCTGGTTATGGCGCCTGTCGCTGCTGGAAATGGTCGGGGAGTCCATGTGTCTACTATAACTCCGGCTTGGGCGAGGGGTCGAGTGAATCCTTTCACGACTGTAAGAATAAGCCTCCTGCTGCACCAATGCTATCTAAAGAAGCTCTCTAGCCCTCCTTGTTTCAACCGTAGCTGGAGACTCGCCTTCAACTGGGAGAGCCGCCAGTCGTGTTGCCACGGCGATCATGTTATCCAACGGGTTAGAATAATGACCTGGTGGCGTCGGTACATACTACAGCGGGGTATTATTCAAACAAGGCGGATCTGTTGTGCGTGGCTGAGCTGGCGCCCCGGTCCTCGACTCATAAACCGGAGGCAGACGACTCTGATGCCTTCTCCTCATAACTTCGTTTGAAGCGTTCTGATCCAACGAGAGTCAGAAGGAATTGTCACAGCCCTAGAATTGTTTGCAATAGTTGCATAAGAGAGCATCCATGCATCATGTCTAAATTCTGAAAGTTGAATTGAGGTTAGTTGAAACCCTCAGAAATCACTTCAGAAATAATCAACGTTAAAAATCTTTTCAAATGAGTCCAAGGAAATGTTCCTATTATTCTGTAAAAAATATTGGCAAGAGGTAAAATTCAAACCAATATTTTTGGAGTTTCAGAAATATTTATTTTGGCCATTTGAAATTAATTCAATAACTATTTGAATTCGATCTATATTTATTATATAATAAATATATGTTCAATAATTCTGAAAATTGTTGTGCAGCTTTGGAGAAGTCCATTTAGTTCACACAATTATTTTCATGAATTTTGAAAATGGTTTGGTCTTTGAACTAAATGAAAACATAATAGCAAAAATAGAAAAAGAGAACAAATTAAATAACCAGAGAGAGAACCTACCTGGGCCACATACCTGGCGCAGCCCACCTAGCGCCCAACCGGCCCAGCTCTATGACAGCCCAACCGGCCCGACTGGCCCAGTGGCCAGTCATCGTTTCCTCTTGCCAGGAGGACGCAGCACGCGTGGCCGCCGCTCGCGAGCAGGCGCCTCGCCAGCTCCTGCTTGCCGCCGGTGCCTGGACACCTCCAACGTAGCCACGCACCCCCTGACCTCTCTCTCCCTCACCCGTGGCCTCTCCCCTCCTCTGCTCTCTCACTCGCACGCACCCGAGCGGCCCCGTCGCCACCGACGTGCACCACCGCAGCCACCGCCTCCCCCTCGCCTCGCCGACATGCCCAGGAGCTCCGCCACAGACGTCTACGCCTCTCTGTCGACTCACGCGATGCCAAACACCGCCGAACGCCGTCTTTGCCTTCGTCCTCAACCTCGGGCACCCGAGCCCATCTTCGGTCGATTCGGCGCCGCCAGGACCTCCCCGAGCTTGCTGACCTTCCCTACGTGATCGCCGTGAGCTTCTGCTCCCAACCCCTCTCTCCTCCCACTCGATTTCTTCCTCTAACTCCGCTCGCCACCGCGGCCGAAGCTCGCCGCCGCCATGCCATGTCGCTACCACGGCCAGAGCTGCCTCTGCCCGCTTTTGAGCATGTTGCCATTCTCACCGTGCTCCCAGGAGCCGAACGCATGCACCAGCTCCTCCTGTCGTGCTCCCTAACACCAAACCCGAGCTCGCCCGAACTCCGGCCGCCGCAAAAGTTGCCGCCGCCGTCGATTTAGTCCACTCTGGCGCGAGCTGTTGCCTCCGTTGGATGCGCGAGACTCTCAGCTTTCTGTAGTCACAAACCGCGTCCAAAACTGAGCCCTGTGGGTGTTTTCCGAAGCCCTCCGCCGCGTCTGGACTCGCCGGCGGCTAAACACCGGCGACCGCTGACCCATTGACCGGCGTGGGTTGACCCCACTGCCCGGTTTGACTTCCCCCTCTCTCTCTCTCTCTCACTGACTTGCGGGCCCGCCCGACTTATTACTCTAGTTAGCACTAATTAACTAGTTAGGTTAGTTACTACAGTCACTGATTAGTGGGCCCTGCCCAGTTAGTTAGGGCTAACTAACTTAGTTAGTTGACTGGATCACTGACTAGTGGGTCCCACTGGTCAGGTTTGACCTGGACTGTGCCTGTTGACCTGCTGAGGTCAGCATAACATAATGCTGACGCAGCAAAGTTTTCTGGAATTAAAATAAATCAGAAATGATTTATAAGTTTCAGAAAATACCCCAATCTTCTAAAAATCATAGAAATTCAACCGTAGCTCAAAATGAAATAATTTATATATGAAAAATTATTAGAAAAATTCAAGGAATCCATCTGTGCCATGATCATGCATGTTTGAACAAGTTAACCTCACTGAATAGGAAAAATGATGATTAGGGCAATTTATGAAATAACATTTGGAGTTGGAATTTGATCTTGTTTGAGTTCCACTTCAATTAAATTGGCTAGATATTGCATTAGGTGAATTCAGTACCTTAACATGACATGTCATTCATGTGAACGTGCATTGCATTGATTGTGTTCCTTCTTTGCTAGTCGGTGGTTGTTCCCCCCTCAGTAGACGTATGTTCCGACGATGTGATCGATGACACCGATGAAGAACTATACTATCTTCAGAAGTGCCAGGCAAGCAAAACCCCCTTGTTCATTTCGATATAATCTCACTCTCTCGCTCTTGCTCTCTTTTACTGCATTAGGATAACAACGTTTCAACTGTTACATGTTGCGGTAGCTGAACCCCTTTTCCCTGCATGACCTGTCATTGCCACAGTAAATAGATGAAACCCACTAGCATGAGTAGGAGTTGTTTGAGCCCTGATGTGCCTACTCATTCCTTCTTGTTTGTCATGCCTGCTACTTCTTAGAGTTGAGTCAGGTCTGATTCATCGGGGATGAATTGGAATGGTGTTGAACATGTCCTACTGTGTGTGAGCTAAGTGTGTGAACATGATTTGGTAAAGGTAGTGGTGAGAGGCCATGTAGGAGTACGTGGTGGGTTGTCTTATTGCAGCCGTCCTGAGGAACTGAGTTCTATGTTTGTGATCCATGAACAGTTACTAACACGCATTGGAATGCTTAAGTGCCCCTCTCGACTTATTAATCTACCTGATCTCTGTCCAGGAGTTGCAACTAGTTTCTGGTGTTTGTAGGTAGTGTTAGTAGTCTACCAAGTGGCACCCGGTACAGATAGGCTTGGGACAGACTAGGCACAGTGGCACAATGTACCAAGTGGCACCCAGATGGTGGGCTTGGGAACCCTGCACACATCATTTGGGGCCGTGAGCGACACCCCGGCCGGATCTCCTTGCGGATGGAACCCGAATAGGCGATAAACCTGGACGAGAGACTTGTGTGATTAGTCAGGTCATGGCCGACTCCCTCACCAGGCTTCCGCTTTAAGGTTGCCGAGATACACGACATCTACATGGTGGTATGTGGCGAGAGCGTGTGTGAAGAAGTACACCCCTGCAGGGTTATCATTATCTATTTGAATAGCCGGATTCCTCGGATATGGAAACTTGGACCCCTTGCATAGTTCATAGACAAGTGAAAGTGGATACTCTAAAATGCGCAAGATAAGTGTGAGTCCTATGGATGTCGTTCTCGCAGGGAGGCGGGAGCGGATCCATAGTGATGTATTGGTATGGTGAATTTGTGGACTCGTGTGCGCCACCTCAAAAGAGTTACTTGCAGTCGTAGTTCAGGATAGCCACCGAGTCAAAGCTGGCTTGCTGTAGTTAAACTCCACCACCCCTTTCTTGATACTGATGCATATGTAGCTAGTTCTGATGTAAGTCTTGCTGGGTACATTTGTATTCACATTTTCTTAATTTAAGTTTTTGCAGAGAGACTTCAGCCTCGCTAGTAGTTCCATGTGGACTTTGACGTTTAGCTTGTTACCTCAGCTACGATCTTGTGCCCTCGGCAGGATCTGGTAGTTAGTCAGGCTTCTCAGCCTTTTTCATTTGTAGATGTCTGTACTCAGACATGTTAAGCTTCCGCATGTGCTTTGTCTGGTATGCTCTAAATGTTGGGTCATGAGACCCATGTCTGTAATATCTGGCTCTTCGGAGCCTAATGAATAAATACTTGAGTCGTAGAGTTATGTTGTGATGCCATGTTGTATTTACACATATCGAGCATATTGTGTGTATGATTGAAATGCTTGGTATATGTGGGATCCGACAACCTAGTTGTTTATCCTTGGTAACCTCTCTTACGGGGAAATGTAGTCTTGTGCTGCCATGAGCCATAGTAGTCCGCTACAGCCCGGTTCACCAGAGTCCTGCTAGCCCAGCACTACTGCTCCGGAACATTTAACTGGCCGGCATGTGATTCACTTCGTTCTTGTGTCTGTCCCTTCGGGGAAATGTCACGCGATGATATCCGGAGTCCTGCCTAGCCTGCTACTGCCCGGGTTCCCGAAGTCCTATTAGCCCCGTGCTACAGCCCAGATTCGCACGCTGCTGACCGACATGCTCGATGTTGATTCATGTATGCCCGTCCCCGTAAGTTAGTGCCACTTTGGGTTCACGACTAGTCATGTCGGCCCGGGTTCTCTGTCATATGGATGCTAGCGACACTATCATATACGTGAGCCAAAAGGCGCAAACGGTCCCGGGCCATGGTAAGGTGACACCCGTGGGAATACCGTGCGTGAGGCCACAAAGTGATATGAGGTGTTACAGGCTAGATCGATGTGACTTAGAATCGGGGTCCTAACAGCTTTGGTATCAGAGCCTGACTGCCTGTAGGATTACCAAGCCAGACTGGTCGAAGTCGAGTCTAGAAATGCTTTAGTTATATAAGGGAATTGATTGTGGAAGGGAACGTAAGGCTCTTTTTACTCCTTATCCTCATGACCTTCTGATCTGAGTCATCTTATCTTTTCTACGGGGTTAAGAACTAGGTTTCTCTTCTATCTCTCAGGATGACATGTTACTAAACTGTAGTTGCCTCGGATTGTTGAGTTCAAGCCTCAGTTCAGTTCCTACTACTTCCATATGTTCATAGCTGGCCTCAGAACCTTTATATTGTGATGTTGAGTGGTCATGCCACCATTTTTTGCAGGATGTCTCAAATCATTTTGAGCATTTACAGCCGTTATGCTGTCCGAGTCATCTCAGGTTTCTAAATAGTCTGATGCACTTGCAAATCTTTCCTTCATGTTCCCGTTGTATTTTGGGCCAGATTAAGCACACTAATCTATGTGTTGAGGTACTCTGTTGCCTTGACGTGTATGTTGGAGTAAGTATTATGACCCTGGGTGTCCTCGAGAATTTAGCAACGCTTTCGTATCCCCAGTGTGGTGATTCTGGCCATCATTCTTGAAAGCATCCCATGATGCCATTTAGTAGTAGGTATTCTACTCTTGTGTTCTTGACCCAAGAATCACTCTGTTCACTCCATGTTGATATTGTTGCTAGTTCCTTTAGGATATTAGTAACCTTTGCGATAGTCCTCGAGGTTTGTGGTATTTCCTTCTTCCAAATACCATGAACCATTAAGGCAGAAGTTCTTTGAACCAAAAGATCACCATTAGAGTACTCCTGAGGAGTTCTCCATTCATAATTGTGATTCTGTCAGTTCTACCTTTCTGCATGGGTTATCCGGAAGAAATATGTTGAACTCATTCGACATAATAATCTATGCATCCACAACTCAGAAAGTTATATGCTCCTTTGAGTTGTCCCCCTTCAGTTATCTTCCGACCTTCATCTATCAATTGATAGTCAAGGGTATGTGAGCATTCGTTCATCGGTGCCTATTATTCTTGTGATTCGTCGAGCCATTCTATTCCAGAATGACTAGGAGAAACAAACTCCAGTACCTCATCCATATCCAGGATTGGGTCAAAGTAGTTGTATTCCGCAGATCAAATGCCAATCCATCTTTTGTTCTGTTCTACCTTGGAGTATTACCCTATTCATGTCAAGAATATCATAGGAATTGCACCATCTCTTATGAAATTTTGACGCAGTGATACTTCTTGCCATCATTGTTCATTCCTCGGCTCCCGTGTTGTTGCAACCGGAATACCGACAAGTGAACCGTGATGTGTGAAATCAATACTCCTAGCAACCCCGTTGCTTGGTGGTTAATGGACAATAACCTCATTCTTAGCGTGTTGATTTTTGAATCATCACCCTAAGGTTGATCGTGCTACCTAGCCTTATTTCCAGTGCACTTTTCGATCAATGAGTTAGGATAGTGACAATCCTTGCTTATTTGATCATATCGTCTTGCCTGAGAAGCAAGATTGTTCTCGAGCTTAGTGACATATCGGTGGTTCGTGATTTTCCGAATATCTTCTCGGAAATATTACCGGGTTGTCACCTGACTGCTATGTGGAGTTCGTGATCAAGTTGGTTTTTCCATAAACCACTCCTTCTCTAAGAATCTGTGTTGGATACCCCGAGCTAGTTGGTTAAGCCAAACAACAACTTGGAGAGTTGGAAGATAAAAGCTTGCCTAACTTAGTTCGTTCCAAAAGGATATCCATGTGTTTGTGTGTTAGTTGAAGAAAGATGATATCTTCATCGATTGGTCCCTGTGATCAGTTGTTGGACCTATTGTCTTATCAAAGCTTTGATTTGAGTATGGGCTATCACCAAATCAAATCAGTACCAATGATGTCGTAATGTTGTCTTACTTGTGGTTGATCCCTCCAGCATACATCATTACATCTTTTGGCCTGATCAATGCTATCATATTGTTCACATAACCATGTAACCCCATCTTATGGAAATTTTGATAAATTGTTGTTGAGCCCATCGACAACGTCTTTATCTCCTCCATGATTCATGTTGAACATTAAGCTAGTGTTGGAAACTTTTGAAAGCATTTCTTCATGCTAGCTCATGAAGCATATGTTTGGATGAAAGAAGTGACTTCCTCTAATTCATGTGCATTCGATGCAAGTTGCCGCCGTGAATTCGAGAGAGTTTATTTTTGCCTCCTCTGGAATCATCCCAAGTTAGTCATGCACATGCAAAGTGCTCTATGGTTTGATAGGTTGGCCGCCTCCACTCCATATGTGTTCCTAGCACACCAATCCACTGTTTAATTTGTTCGAGAAAAAGGAGTTGATGTGCGAATACTAGTTCATGTACAAGATTCCAATATCCTCAATGATGGTTCCCAACTAGAACTCGGTAGTGTTTTGTTGCAAGATTACCATGTGGTCATGCTTGTCTGGGATAGCGTGTTCACATGTTTGTAGCAGAACCAGCTCATGTTTTGGAGCTTGCTATCGTAGTTCATTCTCGAGAATCTCGCAACACCATCCCGTCGATTTGTGTTGCTACCTTTCTTTTTCCAGACATGTTGTCTGAAATATCCAGTTACCAACCAGATCTGAATCTCAGGCAGGTATGATGGTTGGGTCATTCCCAGCTAAAGCGGCAGCATTTTCCGGACCCTTACGCCCGCAGCGGGTGGCGTCATCCGCCCCGTTAAAACACCACAAGGGGTGCCCACGATATTGAAGTGGTTGCACTCCCCGCATTATGCAAATGGACATAACTTCGATTACTATCAATCCCGATCGAGCCAGTGCTTTAATCCAGTTCATCAGATAGAGGACTTCTCCATTGTCTTCCACCTGGGGGCTCCGTGGGTGCCAACTTCGGTGTTTCTGCAGAGGACCATTGTTGAACTCAGGAAGACCCCGCCGAATAGGGTCCGGAAGGGGAATGTCCTCCATATAAAACCATTCTAAAGGCCAGTCTTCGTATGACTTCTTCAGAGTACCGGACAGGTATCCGGTATCGGCGATGCGCCATATTTCGGCTCCGCCCAATTGATAAAGTGACCCCCTCTGTGTCCGAGGGACGAGGCAAAATAGCCTTTTCCACAACTCGAAGTGAGCCTCGCAACCAAGGAACAACTCACAGAGAGCAACATAGCCGGCGATATGTAGGATGGAGGCGGGGGTGAAATTGTGTAATTGGAGGCCGTAGAACTCCAGGAGCCCGCGGAGGAACGGATGAATTGGAAATCCGAGTCCCCTTAATAAGTAGGGAACAAGCACTAGTGCAGAATCGGGCAATAGCACCGGTTCGTAAGCGGCTTTAGTGCCGGTTCGGTAACCGGCACTAAATTGTAGGCACTAAAGGCCCCCCCTTTAGTACCGGTTCAGCACGAACTGGTGCTAAAGGGCAAACACGTGGCACGAGCCAGCTCCGTGGGCGCGTAGGACATTAGTACCGGTTGGTAACACTAACCGGTACTAAATGTTTTGGTGTGTTTTGGTTTTATTTTTTATTTTTACTTTAATTTTGTGTTTTCAATTTAATTTAGTGATTGTTTTACATTATAATGAGTTGTTAAATCATTAGGTGATTAGTTTGACTGGATGCGTGTGGATCCTAGCTAAGTCATCAAGTATATGTCATATCCATATTATATATACTTGATCACCTACTTAACTGATCGAGGTAATATGGATATGGCATATACTTGATCACTTAGCTAGAATCCATCTAGTTGAAACTAATATGCAATTTCTTTCATAAATGATATAATAACTCATCATCATCATCATCATCATATTAATTAATATAAAAACTCTTGCATCATATATATCATCACCAACGGTTTTCATAGCAAAGATATCATCGAGTTCAACATGGTAATGATATTATAAGCATTCATAACACCACAAAAGCAAACCACTCTTTGAGATTAAGTTCAGGACGAAGAACACGGACATGAGAGGACAAGTACTAAGAGCATGAACTAGCTAATTAATCACTCCTGCTGCTCTCTCTGAGGTAAAATAGCATAGAACATGTATAGCTTTGCTGATTCATCATATTGGAGTTTGCAGATGAACCTGTCTCCTAATCGTGGGTTGCGCTTCTGATTGCTGCCCCTAGTACTTCTCTGTGATCGTTCACAATTTTGCTCCAGTCTTTTACTGTTAAGCATTCCTCGCTATTAGAAATCTTGAATACACTAAAGTGCATTGTAGGATATCTTAGCCGTAAGCTAACAATATTCATGGTACCTTTAGTCTCGATCCAATCAGGCACAACATTCATCGGGAGTCCCTATTTAAGAACATCGTATAGTAACATACTTAGCAAAGAAGTTTAGCTTAAAAAATAATGTATGCAAAAGATGCACTGAGGAGAAATAGTAGAAATCTTACCATCTTTCCTAAATATATGTGACCGTATTTCAGTACGAACACTATTGGTCACACATTTTGAGTACTAACATTTCTAAGTGCAGGAAAGAAATTTGTCTTGACAGCATCAAGATCCTCAAGCCATGAAACATAATGACTTGTCTCCTTGCAGTTTAGTTCAGCCCGGGACAGTGGACGGTCCTGTCTACCAAGCGCCGGACATGTTTGCTTGATTGGAAGTAAGCTGTCAATATAAATTGAGATCTATTAATTATTCAATTGGTTCAAATAATCTCATATTGAAGACATAAATATGGTTGAGAAACTCACATAATGGTAGAACTGGAGGCGTCTGCACATCGACCCAGATGTCTCTATTACCTTCAATATCATCTTCCGGACGAATATCAAAGGTGATAACCATATCAGGCTCAAATGCATAAGCCTTGCATAGTGCTTGCCAAGTTTTGCATTCAAAATAGGTGTATGTGTCTGCATTGTATAATTTGACGTTGAAGGTATAACCATGCTTGGTCTTCAAGTAAACTCTTTTTACCTCCATAGTTTCGTCAGGACTGAAACCTATCTTATCCAAGACAAAAATTCTTGCATGGCAGGGGATACGCTAGTAGAATAGTGAAAAATTAAAATTAAAAGGTGAAGCAAATGAAGCATAAGTCATGCTTAATTACGAAAAAAGACTTGTCGTTGTGACTTACTGTATCCACTTCGAAGTTCTCATCCAGCTTGATGCTGAAGCGTCTATCATCAACTAGAAAATTTCTGCCGCACAGGCCGCGCTGGTCTTCGTAGTATTCAAACATAATGAAATCGTGTTCGTTGTCAGACGACATTCCTATGCTCATAGGTGAAACATTAAACACTTATTAGTTCTATTAATTCAACTAATTCTGTTCATTCAACTAGTTCAACTAAGCACTTACGAACAATATACCTAATTAATTGAACTAATTCAACTAACTAGTTCAACTAATTAATTCAACTAAACTAGTTCTATTAATTTTCTTACTAAAAATAAGGTAGCTAGTTCTATATAATAAAATGTTAATAAGATAATGAAATCTCATATAACTAAATTAAATATATATCTAACATATAATTTATATCTAATATCTAACATATATGTTCATATATAGGTGAAACATTAAACACTTACTAGTTCTATTAATTCAACTAAATAAACTAGTTCTATTAATTCAACTAAGCATTTAATAAAAATAAACTAGTTCTATTAATTTCTTACTAAAATAAAGTAGGTAGTTCTATATAGTAATATTTTGATTAGATCGTCAAATCTCATATACCTAAATTTTCTTACTAAAAATAAACTTGTTCTATTAATTTTCATACTAAAAATAAACTAGTTATATTAATTCAACTAGTTCAAATCTCATATATATATACCTAATTAATATCTAGCTATACTAATTCAACTAGTTCAACTTGTTCTAATTCATGTAAAATATATTTGACATTAATATTTAACATCTTTTCCATATAATTCATCTAACATTAACATTCTAACATTATTATCTACGTAATTTATCTAACATTAATCTAAACAACAGAAAATAGAAAATAAGTAAAAACAATGTGTGTGTGTGTGTGTGTGTGTGGTGTGTGTGTGTGTGTGTGTGTCTGTGTGTGTGTGGTGTGTGTGTGTGTGTGTGTGTGTCTGTGTGTGTGTGTGTGTGTGTACGACTGGGGGGCGGCGGCATACGGGCGGCAGCGGGCGAGAGGCGGTGGTGATGTACGTGCGCGGTGGGGGCAACGGGCCGGGCGGTGACGGCGACGATGGGTGGCGGGGGCGATGACGGTGACGGCGACGACGGGTGGCGTGGGCGATGGCGGTGACGGCGATAACGGGCGGCGGGGGCGGCGAAGGCGGCGCGCGATGGGGCGACGGGCGCGGCGAAGAAGTTTGGATCGAGAAGAATTACTGGTGGTCGATGAAACTGATTTTTTCGTAGGTTCCATATATATAGGAGGGGTCTTTAGTGCCGGTTGGAGCCACCAACCGGTATTGAAGGCCAATTTTCGCCAGGCCAAGGGGGAGGAAACGGCCCCTTTAGTACCGGTTCGTGCCACGAACCGGTACTAAAGACCCCCCTTTAGTACCGGTTGGAGCCACCAACCGGTACTAAAGGTTGTGCGCTGCCACCGGCGGTGCACAATGTTTAGTCCCACCTCGCCGAGCGAAGGGCAGCCGCACTGGTTTATAAACAGAACCGTGGCTGCTCCTTCGAGCTTCTCTATATAGCAGGCTTCTGGGCCTAATTAACTAGGGCGCGCTGCCCTGTGAGCCTGTTGGCCCTTCTGGGCCTGCATTTGCACACCCAAGGTCTGGCAGGCCCACTGGGCAGCGCGCCAACAAATTTTTTATATAGTTTTTTCTTTTCTGCATTATTTATTTTCTTCTATTTATTTTTGAGTAGTTTTTATATAGTTTTTTCTTTTCTGCATTATTTATTTTCTTCTATTTATTTTTGAGTAATTTTTTTGTATAGTTTTTTTATTTTCTGCATTATTTCTTTTCTTCTATTTATTTTCTTCTGGAAATTGAATGCTGCATACTGAACACAAAAGAAGTCCGGAGTTCAAATAAGTTTAAAAACATTGAAGTGGCCGTGTAACAGATGAGTTCTCGTCCGAAACCCTGATACTCTGAAAGAGTTTGTCCAGTTTGTACACGAAGTGCGTCCAGTTTTTGCCGTGACCCTCTCTACTCTTTCGCACATGCTATGCGGGAGAAATGATGATACCATGCCAAGTTTCAACATTTTCAGGATTCATTTTGTAGTGATTTTCAATTTCACGGTCATTTAGCTCTCTAAACAATTAGGTAAATGATCGAAAAACAACAAATGATGTTAGAACATGTTGGAAATTGATGACGTTGCTTTTAATGCTGCATACTGAACACAAAAGAAGTCTGGAGTTTAAATAAGTTTAAAAAACATTGAAGTGGCCGTGTAACAGATGAGTTCTCGTCCGAAACCCTGATACTCGGAAAGAGTTTGTCCTGTTTGTACACGAAGTGCGTCCAGTTTTTGCCGTGACCCTCTCTACTCTTTCGCGCATGCTATGCGGGTGATATGATGATACCATGCCAAGTTTCAACATTTTCAGGATTCATTTTGTAGTGATTTTCAATTTCACGGTCATTGAGCTCTCTAAACAATTAGGTAAATGACCGAAAAACAACAAATGATGTCAGAACATGTTGGAAATTGATGACGTCGCTTTGAATGCTGCATACTGAACACAAAAGAAGTCCGGAGTTCAAATAAGTTTAAAAAACATTGAAGTGTCCGTGTAACAGATGAGTTCTCGTCCGAAAACCTGATACTCCGAAAGAGTTTGTCCAATTTGTACACGAAGTGCGTCCAGTTTTTGCCGTGACCCTCTCTACTCCTTCGCGCATGCTATGCGGGTGATATGATGATACCATGCCAAGTTTCAACATTTTCAGGATTCATTTTGTAGTGATTTTCAATTTCACGGTCATTTAGCTCTCTAAACAATTAGGTAAATGACCGAAAAACAACAAATGATGTCAGAACATGTTGGAAATTGATGACGTCGCTTTGAATGCTGCATACTGAACACAAAAGAAGTCCGGAGTTCAAATAAGTTTAAAAAACATTGAAGTGGCCATGTAACAGATGAGTTCTCGTCCGAAACCGTGATACTCCGAAAGAGTTTGTCCAGTTTGTACATGAAGTGTGTCTAGTTTTTGTCGTGACCCTCTCTACTCTTTCGCGCATGCTATGCGGGTGATATGATGATACCATGCCAAGTTTCAACATTTTCAGGATTCATTTTGTAGTGATTTTCAATTTCACGGTCATTTAGCTCTCTAAACAATTAGGTAAATGACCGAAAAACAACAAATGATGTCAGAACATGTTGGAAATTGATGACGTCGCTTTGAATGCTGCATACTGAACACAAAAGAATTCCGGAGTTCAAATAAGTTATTAAAAATAAAAAAGAGGTGCAATGCTGGTTAATTTGCTTCAAGCCATTCGGAATAGTGTAGACTGCACTACACATAGCTTAGTGCAATCTATGCTATTCCGCAATGCTTGAAGCTAATCAACATGTAGGTGAGCATTGCAACTCTTCGTCATTGTCTGTGCACTCACGGCTTATAAACAGCTCATGTTGCCTCTCTCTTGGCGAGGTGGGACTAAAAATCAGCTTACAAAGAAACTCTAGTACCGGTTCATGGCATGAACCGGTACTAAAGGTCTTCGTGGGGGCCCCAGCCTGACCATAGCCTGACATAGCCTCATTAGTACCGGTTCGTGGCATGAACCGGTACTAAAGGTTGCCCACGAACCGGTACTAATGATGCCCGCCCACCTAGCCATTGGAACCGGCACTAATGGTCACATTAGTGCCGACTCAAATTCAAACCAGCACTAATGTGCTTCACATTTGACCCTTTTTCTACTAGTGAAGGCAGACCCGTTCCCCCATAGAGGGACAGGGAAAGCTCTCCGCTTGCTCCCCGCCATTGTAGGTGGCAAGCCCGGCTCGAACGGGCACCATATACGCCGGAGGGAGAAATCCCTTCGTCTGCAGTTCGACTAATCGACTGTGTGGGACTGAACACCTCTCCCAATCACCGGGCTTAGGGCTTCGGGGGCGGGAGGAGGAGCTGCGGAGGTCGGCCATGCTAGAATGGATCTTTTCAGAACACGCTCTGATGGATTCTCGCTGGGGAAGGATGGTCTGGATCGGATCTAAGGATCCCCATAACTTTAATAGACAATTTATTTATCTGGCTAGGGCGGCGAATGTAAAAACACCCTAGCGCATCGTATTCATTTGATGCGTGGGAGAAAGCCCTTATTGGGCACAAAAGCCAAGAGGTCCAAACATTTATGGGACCGAACACTGCTTTACAAACATTCAAAGGATGGAGAAGAACCCGCCTTGCAATGCCGAAGACAACACTGCGCGCCGGACTCATCGTCATTGAAGCCTGGTTCGGGGGCTACTGATGGAGTCCTGGATTAGGGGGTATCCGGACAGCCGTATTATATCCTTTGGCCGGACTATTGGACTATGAAGATACAAGATTGAAGACTTTGTCTCGTGTCCGGATGGGACTCTACTTGGCATGGAAGGCAAGCTAGGAAAACAGATATGTATATCTCCTCCTTTGTAACCGACCTTGTGTAACCCTAGCCCCCTCTGGTGTCTATATAAACCGGAGGGTTTTAGTCCGTAGGACAACATACAATCATACCATAGGGTAGCTTCTACGGTTTAGCCTCTCCGATCTCGTGGTAGATCAACTCTTGTAATACTCATATCATCAAGAATAAATCAAGCATGACGTAGGGTTTTACCTCCATCAAGAGGGCCCGAACCTGGGTAAAACATCGTGTCCCCTGCTTCCTGTTACCATCTGCCTTAGACGCACAGTTCGGGACCCCCTACCCGAGATCCGCCGGTTTTGACACCGACGGGCCTTCTATAAGGTTTAATAAACTATCGTCTTGAATGTTTACTGGGCTTCTTACGTAACCCGCCATTGGGGCTGACCCGGCCCCTCTTGGGTGGGTCATGACTGATAGTAATATCCCCAACATTAGGCCCCAGGTTGACTTTGAATTTCATTCTTTGTCAATCTTCAATACTTATACAAAAAACCATCTTCTTATCTTTGTTGAAGTTTTCGTAACCCGCCGTGACATCATCTCTTGAAAACGCAAAGAACTTTCATGATGTCATCTCCCAACGGATCTTTTATCTTTAATGCTTCCCGAGAATCGAGGCGTCTGTGTAGCTAGATAATCATTATTCGGCTCTGGTCGATTTTTGCGCCCGTCTGTTCACATGTTTCCTTATAAATAGGCACGCCTCGGCCTTCTCATTCTCCTCTCTCGCTCCGTCTTCTTCCTCTCGCGCACCCCCTGCTGTTCGAGCTTCGCTGCCACCGTGCTTCACCTCCGTCTCCTTCGACGTTGGCAGCTGCATCAACCTGAACCGATCCAGAGAACAGCGGCGACCTCCGCAGAAGACCTGTGACTGTAAGTTCTCTTCTTTTCACTTCTCAGGTCCGCACTTAGGGTTTCCACATTCTTTCGTGTTCTTCCGAGTTCATCACAGTCCCTTGTAGTTTTTCCACTGCAGGCCTCTTCTTGATCCATATATATATATATATATATATATATATATATATATATATATATACACTCGTGCGGTAGTGTTCTTGTGCCTTTTCTTGATCCATAGATCCCTTTCTCTGTTTCAAAGGCTGCATTAGAACTTACGTACTCTTCTGCGCTGAACTTTTTTAGGTCTAGAATTTTTTTCATTTTGAATAGCCATTTGATTTGGAATAATACAAAACAATTTAGGAAACTTGTTTGTCTCAATACTTAGCTGAAATTGCCTTCTTCAAATATCTGTAGTCATTGCGGCTTATCATGTCAGCTTAATTTTCCTTATATGTCATTAGCCCTTAACTAAGCCGCCATTACTTGTTTGCATCTTCATCACTTAACTGTCAATCTCGCCATTAAACGGAACCGGCATGTTGCTTTTCTTTTCAGTTCTTCTTTGCCCATCATGCCGTCCAAAGCACCAACCATCTGTAACTGGGTTCCCTCAACCATAACTGAGGAACGTTTGAAAGAGTTCTTCACCATAGGATTTCTGCCAGCAAAAATCGTCATGTCTTACCGTGCCCCTGACTCGGAAGAAGAACGGCCCAATCCTAGAGACGGCGAAGTGATCGTTTTCACTTACCATATGAACCGTGGCTTCTCACCGCCCAGCTCAAAGTTCTTCAGAGAGGTCCTCCACTTTTTCAAGGTCCATCCTGAAGATATCGGGCCTAATTCCATATCTAACATATGTAACTTCCAAGTACTCTTTGAAGTATATCTTCAACAAGAGCCGACCGTGGAGTTGTTTAGAATACTTTTATCTAAACCGGCAGAACGAGTGCACCAACGGCCTTAGCTTAGAGCTTGGAGGCATATCAATTCAGCGACGGCAGGGTGCCGTCTTCGCCCTCATTGTCTTACCAAGTCACCCAAAGGATTGGAACCAGACTTGGTTCTACTGCCAGGACACTTCACCAGCAAACGAGAAGCCACTGCCGGGTTATCGCCCCAATCGTCTTGACTCCAAGTTCGCGCTTCCTGATAAGCTTACCGTCACTGAACGCAAGAGGCTGATACCATCCATCAAAAAGATCAATGCTCTGTTGGGGAACAGGTTAACTGGAGTTGATCTGACCCACTTCTGGATCTCATGGCGGGTCATCCCTTTGAGCCGCTGGTCAAAGCTGATGTATGAGTATGGTGGAGGCCCGGATGAGTCTCTTCGTCACAGCCCCATTCAATTGACAGAAGAAGATATTGTCTCAATGTCAACTCTTCTGGTGAATGGGAAATACGAAGATTGTAGTGTCGTCGGGTTAAACCCCTTCTGCCAGCTTAACCTGGTGCCAGAAGTAAGGATGTCGTTATTTCTCTCCTATGTATTTTCCCAGCCGTATTGTTTTAATACTTGCCTGACTCTTTATCTTGTTTTGACCTGTCTGCAGGCCAACTCTGACTTATGGAAAGTTAAGTATGACCATGAGGCTGCCAAGAAAGCGAAAGCCGCTGCCATAAATGCCAAGAAAACGACCCAGAGGTCGAAAAAGAAGAAAAAGAGCACTGCTGAAGATTTGATGAAGGTTGATGATGCATCTGATTCAGAGGTAGCCCTTGATTCCCTTGGCCAATTTTTTAACAATCTTATTGACATTGATCATTACTAGGATGACATTGGGGCCAGTTAGGCTGTGGAAGCAGAGGTAACTATCCTTTCCTCCGACTCAGAGCCCTTGCCAAGACAAAACATTCGACGAGTGATCCGTAAAGTAAGGTTTTCTAACCTTTTAGCTCACTTGGATCCCACCTTTCGTTTGGAAAAACAGCAACATGAAAGCCGCCGCCAGGCTCGGACTGAAGATGAGCCGGCTGTCATTCTTCAACAAACTCCTCAGAAGCGCCCGAATGAGGTTTACTTCTTTCTATATTTAACTCTGTTTAATGGATCCTTTCCCCTGCCTTACTTTAACTTTATTTTATCTTTTCAGGTGGTGTCTCGCTCGCAGACGCAATCTCCGGCCTTCAAGACTACCCCTGGGTAATGAAAAATCCTCCTTTTTCGGTTTTGCTCAAATTGTATCTTTATACTGACAATCGTGCAACATTTCTGTTAGTGGCCAGGCTAAATCCTCCTGAGCCGTCGTTTGATGAGACCACTGTAAACCCTTCCGTCACTGGACCATCAAGCTCAGCCAACCCGCCATCACCGTCTGCCCAAGATGTTCAGATCACCGGGAGCCGTTTTATTGAGCTGGGGAATCCAACCGTGCTGGCTCGGTGTACTGCGAAACAAGAGGCATTGGAGAGGCAAAAGTGCGCTTTGACGTTGCCAATTACGACCATTTAAATGCCAACGATATTTTATCCGGCTATCTCAGCCACGTGCACTTCAGTCGCGACTCTGAGATCGAAATGGTCAAACAGTTGCAGCTGAAATATAAGGTATGTTCTTCCGGTTTATCTATGCTCCTTCAGCCCCCAAGTCTTCAGATTATGAGACAACCGGAATGATCTGTAGACTTTAGCATATAGGCCAAGACCTTCACCTTTGATTTTCTTGAGAACAAAACTTCACCTGTAGTCCCCAAGGGTCGGTTCTTTTTTTATCATAAATGAGTCGATACCTTAAATTGTTTTGTATCGTATTCAAAGAACTTAATATTCCGGCTTAACCTAGAGAAACTTGCTGAACTGCATACATTAGCCCCCAAGTGCCAAGTGTTGTTACTTTGTAAAGTACTTGGGACTTAAAGTATGTCTTTAGAGTCATAAAACTTTGATTTGGCATACATTAGCCCCCAAGTGGCAAGTGGTTTTTTGTAAAGTACTTGAGACTTGAATCTTGATTTTTGAACTTGAAGCAAAATCTTAACTTATCTGAGTATGTATTCTTGCAGAATGCCTTATCCGAACTAAACTCGCAATTGACTGATGCGAAGACCCGGCTAGCTGGTCAGGAAGAAGAAATTAAGTCTGCTAACTCCAAATTGCAAATAAGTCTCTCTGAGACGGAAAACTTAAAGACCAGTTTGGCTACCAAGAAGAAAACCTAGGCAGAGGAAAAAATGCTTCTGACACAATGCGCCGAGAGAGCCAAAGCAGCCCTTGAAGAGGTGTCAACAGAGCTGAACGGCTTAAAGGGCCGGGTGTATCAAATGGTGGCTGCCATCTTTGGTAAACCGTCCGTTTTTAATCTTATGTACTTTTTGCTAATCCGGAATATAAGCCGCCAGCTGACTTTGTGTATAAAACATGCGCAGGCCCATGAAGCAAGAACCTGAGCCAAGATCCTTTGATTAAACTGAAGGCAGTGTACACTTTAGTAGAACAACTATATACTGGCGCACAACGGGCACTTGCCGCCGTCTCTCCTGCCAATCAAGGACCCAAGCGGCTCAGCGACATTTTGAAGAAACTATCGATCCTGCCTGCCAGATTTCAAGAAGTGAAGCGCTCCTGTGCGCGAGCCGGGGCTTTGATTGCCCTGAGCCGCTCCAAGGCTTGGGTGCCAGACCTAGACCTGGCGGATGTGGCCAGAGGCTATACCACCATGAAGGAAGACGGATCTCCCTTTGAGCAGGACGACTTCATGGCTTGCGTGCGCGGAGTCCGGCCTTAGGCAACGACCCTTGGAGATGACACAACATTGACAAATATCAGCCGGGTTTTGATAATGAAAATAATAAGATGGCGACTCCCTCGTACAAGGTGACGGATTTGATCCCGCTTGTAAGAGAAAATACATTTGCCTCGGAAGTTGACCCGGTAGGCCTGATCGACGATGAAGCAGAATTTGTCACCGTGAATGGTTTTGACTGGTCAAAACCCAACCTCCAGCCAACAGAGGGTGGTGAACCGGCAAGGGAGGAATAATAACCATATTTATTGGCTTATAAAAAGCCCTGTAATAGTTTAGCTGTGAAAACACTGAATGCCTTGCTTATGCCATCGTGCATAAAACACTGTATGTGACTCCGTGTTTCCTGATGGCAATATATGCATTATATTGGATGATTGTTTCTGCAACACTTTAACTCTGTTCCCTGTAGATACAAGAGAAAAGACTGCCTTGGCGGCTTAGAACCGAATGGGTTAAAACACCCGGCTTATATCCAATATGTTTATCATAATAGAAAACAGAAAACAGATATAAATAAAGGACAAGGGCTGAAACTAACTCTTTAGTTAATGCAACAGGCAATTATATATAAATAATAGCCATACTTGTACCTTTGATCCTTAGACCACCGGCTTGACTAACCCGGGTAATGAAGCTGATAACTCAATCTTTCTGAGAAATCAATACCTTTGAATACTTTAATGATCGTCATACCTTGGTAGCCTTGTTGTCAAATAGACAAACCGGCGAAGAAGATCATGCTAATTATTTGCAACAAGAAACTCAAAGGAAAATAACAGTTAACAAGTATGATTTAACCTTATATTTAAAGGTTGGTGGCTTCTGATTCGAATACGATCAGTAAACCGGACTAAAAGGGGTTAA